>NC_081352.1:46568473-46719757 GCF_029784015.1 Lycium ferocissimum
TGGGGATACAAACGTCAGTTCCACGTCGGGTACAAATCCTAAACTAAACCACCATGGGGGTCCTTCATCGTCTCTCGGACTTTCCGAGCTCCTCTCGGATGAAGTCTAAAAAGTAAAGAAAAAATTCCCAACTCCAAGAACAAACGGTCCGTATGCTGACATCCTTCAATTTTCACATAGGTGGATGCGGTGTCTTTGGGTCATAAACCGTATTTGACACTGGCTAGTCTTCCTAACGGGTTTAGATACATCTAAAATATCCAAAACCCCCAGTCTAATTGATCTTTGGATTTGGCTTAGCTCTAATCCTAAGCTTATGTAAGAGTGGGTTGTTCGAATTGACCTTCGACCTGAGCGGACTACTCGGGATGAACTGTTGTCGGACGTTGGGTGACTAGCACACCAACTTAATGTTCAATGTGTTCCAAAGAAGGGGTGTTTCGGGTTTTTTGGTGAAGGCTAGACCGCTAGCCCGTGTGCCCCTTTGAAATCATGCTTTTTGTTAAGAGTGGCGGAATTTATGATATGAATGCATGACAGTTTATATTTTGAAAGAAAGTAAACAATTAGGCAAATAGTTACAATTATATCACATTATATTGAAACCCTTATGGTTAGAACCTAGAAAATCCCTAGCAAAGTCTCCATCTATTACGGTTCACTTTTACGCTGGTGCATAAAAGCAACTACGAGATTGTTGGTGCTCTAATTTGGATTTTATGTTTTTAGAGTCGCCACCAAATTTATTAAAAGAAATTAGAAAAACCGAGCTAACAGGCTTTATCAAACAAAGAAAAATCCTAAATCAAGAGTTCGAGGTAAGGGTTCTGGTGATCCCTTAGGGATGATTTTAAGTACCCTAGTGTTAAAGATCCGTAGAATACGGTTGACATACGAGCTTCAATGTGTGATTAATGTGATCATTTCCCAAAAATGTTTACTTTATTGCCAAAATCGTCATGCTAATCATAAAACTCCACTTTTTGGCAATATTGTCTTTTAAGGAAGAAAAGTTGATTTTCTTTTTGAAAAATGTTATAAGGGGTTCAATTCATTTCATTTCCAGACCAAAACACACTTAAAGTTTCTCTCAAGTAGATTTTCTACTCATTTGGTCCCAAAGTCACGATTTATTCTTTATAAGTTTATTTATTATATATAAAAAAAATAAATGGAGTATAATCCTCTATAAGAATAGTATAGGTTTTTACACGTATAAGTTAAGAAGAAGTTTACTTGTTACTTATTGATCCATTAAAGCTCATTATTCGACTATATACTACTCCAAAGTCATCTTAATCCTCAAAACAATAGTTTAAGTATATTTCTCTGTTTTATTTGCCTTAAGATTTGGGTTTTGAGCCCTAAAGGTTTGAAAATTACCTTAAGTCCAATAAGTTCCTAAAAAAAAAAAGTCCCTTTTCATACTCTTCGAATCATGCAATATACTTTAAAGATAATCAATTTTTGTATAAGTTTCAATTTATTTTACTTTCAATAAATAAATATAATTCATTTAGCTTTCGGATTCAATTTGAAACATTGTTTACCTAAATCCTAGGTTCCAACTTATAAGGGTTTCAATATCTACAAAAATGTATTTTTATATGTTCATACAAGAACCAAAGTAAACATATAATAAAAGGAAAACAACTAAAAGAAGTTCCCAGCTTAAAACCATCCTCAATATGAAAAGTTACCAGTTTCACAAAATAATCATCCTAAATATCAAGAAATTAAAAGACCAAAAGGGATGAATTTTCTAGTAGAAAACAAAGAAAAACCAAAAAGCATTTTGATTTGGTGATAGCACTTAAAATGCATAAAATTCAATAATATGTATTTCCTATTCAATCAGTTGTATCTCCAAAAAAACTTACCTTTTATCTTAGAAAAGTTTGAGAAGGGGGACACCTACTATACGTAGAGGCAGATGTAATTTTGTTATACCGGGTTCATCTAAACCTTGTATTTTCGACAAGCATTAATTTTCATGTAAAAACTTATTAAAATTAAAAAAGTACTCCAAAGATACATGAACCCACTAATTTCAAAATACAACCGGTTCGATGCTAAGAACCTTACAACAACCCAATGGAATCCCACATGTAGTGTCTGGGAAGGGTAGAATATACGTAGACCTTACCTCTAGGTAGGAGGTTGTTTCCGATAAATCCTCGGCTTAAGTAAAACGTTTCAAAGCAGTTTGAAAAAGAAGGGCATACAAAAATGAAAGCAGTACCAACATTAAAAATAATACGAAATGGAAAGCAGTACATAGCATTAGGAAACAGTTAGAATACTGGATTCGCCTCTGACTATATCCCTAGTCTACAACAACTATGTCGCCTCCTTGCCTTACTAGACGAAGAAATCAAGTGAATATGGTAGTCCAATAATAAGCTTCGGTAGAAAATTAAAAACAAAAAATAAAAAACTTTTTTTTTTTTAAAAAAAAAGCGCCACTTTCAACTCAAATTATAAATCCATTAAAAGGCCAAAAACACCTAACAAACAGAACCAGAGAACAAAAGAATGAGCAAAGTCAGATTCAACAAAGAAAGTTATTATCTTTAACAAAAAAAAACTACTACACAATAAAGCTTGATGGATTTCATAATTAAGAATGGGGTATAGCTGTTGGTTGAAACGCTATATTTATCTTAAACATTCATTGAAATATATACACATTTAGGGGCCATTTTCAAGTCAAAATAAATCCATTAAAAAGCCAATAACACAAGAAAAGATAGATTCATTCAACAGACAAAGTTATTGTCTTTAACAAGAAAACTACACAATAATAAAGCTTTGTTGGGTTTTGATATTGGTGAATGGGAAATGATGGGATGAAAAGTGAAGGGAATGTAAAAGGTCCCTTTTGCTTTGGGGAATGTAAAAGGTCCCTTTTGCTTTGGTTAAAGCATTTGTCCCACATAAGAAAAAGAGAGGTGTATATATTACATTACACCTTCTCTAGTCGCTAAAAGAGTTGAGGCGGCAAGGACCCTTCGTGCCGTCGTCGTCGCTCGCTCAACTTCGGCTTCGGCTTTGGCTTTGGCTTTGTCAAAGATCGATTGATTGATTATCTTTTTGGACAAACTTTTCTTTAATTATTTAATTATTTATTTAATTAATTAATTATTTAATTAAATAGAAAAAAAAACAAAAACATCCAACGCGGGTCGACCACGACCCGCGACTTGTGACCGACTCGTCCGTTTTTCTCTTCCCCGGATATTTTCGAATTTCCCTAAAAACTTAGGATCGATCTGAATGGTTACAAACATTCAGAATCAGTACCTCCAACGGCTATAAATTCCTGATTTATTCCAGAATTCAAAACGAATTTTCTGCGCTCAAAAACAAAATAAAACCTTTCTCTCCAAAACTCTCTTGTTTTACTCTGTGTGATACACTGCCGTTGAGTGGTTTGCCACTATCTGAATTTGGAGTACTATTATCATGGTAAGATAATCTTTCTATCCTGGGAGGGGATATTCCATCAACCTCGAGTACTGTGAGGGGAATAATTTTCTTAAGGACACACTTTGAACTAAGTGGGCTCGATTATATTATGAAAATAGTTTTATTTTTCCAACACCGTTTCTGTTCATTTTCCAGTTTCTGTAGTTTACTGGTTTTAAGTATTTTACTGTTAAGTACTTTATACTGTGTAATCTGTTTTTACTAAGTGTTTTACAGATTGTGTTGAAATTTTATTTAAACTTATACAGATTATTTTGTAAACAATCTTAAGGAAATTAGATATAATATTATAATCTGTATTCTGTTTAAGGAGATTAAAACTTGTGTAGTTTTCTACTCCATATGAATATTAGTATTCGACTCGAAGATATAAAACTTCGTTGGAATACCAAAGTTCATAATTATACCGCGATTTGAAGAAATAAAAATCTTCATCGTTTAAGTTTGTGATTTAATTGCTATTAAAAGGGTTTTATTAACTAAAACAAGTTTGTCGATTTGATGACAAAGAAATAATGGCACCGAGACCTGGAACTCCCTCTGCGACCGAACTCCTCTGCCGAATATTGCACCACAAGCACTCCTACAACCCGTTGTGCCACCCGCCGAGAAACCTTTAAGTTCACCGGTGCCAACTTTAAAGGATGGCGGCAAAAAGAATGTTCTTTTGGCTTACCACCCTTGGTATGCAAAAGTTCACCAAACAGGACCCTTCCGTGCTCGCCGCCGACATGCCCGACAACCAAAAGTTCATGGTTCTTCGAGGCTTGGAAACGTGCTGATTTTTTGTGCAAAGGCTACATTTTGAGTGCCTTAGAAGATGACTTGTACAACGTCTACAGTGCAGTAGAGAACTCCAAAAAACTATGGAGCGCACTTGAAAAGAAGCACAAAACCGAAGATGCTTGCTTGAAGAAGTTTGTGGTTGCCAAATTCCTAGACTACAAAATGGTGGATGGAAAAACCATTGGAACCCAAGTTCAAGAGCTTCAAATTATCTTCCATGACCTTATTCGTCGAAGGTATGGTAGTGAATGAAGCGTTCTAAGTGGCTGCAATGATTGAGAAGTTGCCACCCTCATGGAAAGATTTCAAGAATTATCTTAAGCATAAGAGAAAGGAAATGAAGTTGGAGGATCTTGTGATTCGTCTCAAGATCAAGGAAGATAACAAAACAGCTGAGAAGAGGTACCGTAAGAGTTCACCGATTGAAGGGGCAAACGTCGTTGAAGATGCTGCTCCGAAAAAGAACAAGAAAATGAAGAGGCCTTCTGGAATGGAGAAGGATCCTAACAAGAAAAAGTTTTAGGGAAACTGTTATAATTATGGTAAAGCAGGCCATAAAGCTCCCGACTATCATGCCCCTAAAAGGACAAAGAGAAAAACAAGGGTCAAGCAAACATGGTGGAAGATATTGATGACCTGTATGCAATGCTGTTTGAGTGCAACTTGGTTGGTAAGCCAAAGGAGTAGTGGCTTGATTCTAGCGCCACTCGATATGTGTGTGCCGTTAAGGAAGTATTTGCCCACACTCATTGACCCGAGAAGCTGTACATACGGGAAATCTTGAACGCAAGTTGAAAGTTGAAAGATATGGAAAGGTTCTGACCACAAGATGACATCAGGAAAGGTGCTGACTCTCAACAACGTCATGCATGTTCCAACAATTAGGAAGAACGTAGTTTCAGCCGCACTACTCGTGAAAAATTGGTTTAAGTGCGTGTTAGTTAGTGATAAATTTGTACTTAGTAAGAATGATATGTTTGTAGGAAAGGGCTACCTCACCGAGGGCCTTTTCAAACTTAATGTAATGGTTGTTGATAGTATTAATGGAAAATCTGCTTCTTCTTACTTATTGGAGTCAAATAATTTATAACATGTTCATTTAGGACATGTCAATTACAAAACCTTGCGAAAAATGATTAATCTTTAAATATTGCCTAAATTTGAGTGTAATATATCTAAATGTCAAATATGTGTTGAATCAAAGTTTGTTAAGCATTCGTATAAGTCTGTTCAAAAGAATTCAAATCCTTTAGACTTAATCAACACTGACATTTGTGATATGAAATCAATACCATCTTGCGATGGGAAAAAGTATTTCATTACTTTTATTGACAATTGCACTCGATATTGTTATGTTATTTGCTAAATAGTAAGGATGAAGCAATAGAAGCATTTAAGCACTATAAGAATGAAGTCGAAAATCAACTGAATAAAAAGTTTAAAATGATTAGAAGTGATAGGGGTGGGGAATACAAATCTCCTTTTACAGAAATATGTTTAGAATATGGAATCATCCATCAAACTACTGCCCCTTACACACCACAATCCAATGGAGTTGTGGAAAGGAAAAATCGGACATTGAAAGAAATGATGAATGCTTTACTAATCAGTTCCAGTTTACCGTAGAATTTGTGGAGGGAAGCTATCCTTACAGCTAACCGAATGCTCAACAGAGTGCCCCACAGCAAAACACACACTATTCCTTATGAAAAATGGAAAGGAAGAAAACCCAACTTGAAATATTTTAAAGTGTGGGGGTGTCTAGCAAAGGTACAAGTTCCTTTACCCAAAAGGGTGAAAATAGGATCAAAAACCGTGGACTGTGTTTTCATTGGATATGCAACAAACAGTAAAGCATGTAGATTTTTGGTCCATGATTCTGACAATCCCGAAATTCATAATAATACTGTAATTGAATCTGATAATGCTGAATTCTTTAAAAACATCTATCCGTATAAAATTGAATGCGAGTCGTCGAATGAAAGATTTAAACGACCACAGGAAGAACCAATGGAGAATGCCCCTAGCAAAGAAGATCCGAGGCGTAGCAAACGTCAAAGGACATTTACTTCCTTCGGTCTAGATTTTGTGACATTCCTGCTTCAAAATGAGCCTCAAAATTTCAAGGCGGCTATGTCATCTCCTGATTCAAAGATTTTGGAAAGAGGCAGTCAATAGTGAGATTCAATCAATCTTAGATAACCACACATAGGAAGTGGTTGATCTTCCTTCTGGAAACAAGCCTTTAGGTTCTAAATGGATTTTTAAAAGGAAAATGAAAGCCGATGGCACTATTGACAAATATAAGGCAAGGCTTGTGGTCAAAGGTTATAGAAAAAAGAAGGTCTTGATTATTTTGACACATACTCACCTGTAACAAGAATAACGTCCATTCGGGTGTTAGTGGCTCTGGCAGCCGTGTATGGTCATGAAATTCACCAAATGGACGTTAAAACAGCTTTCTCAAATGGTAATTTGAAGGAAGAAATTTACATGGAACAACCCGAGGGTTTTGTGGTTCATGGTAAAGAAAAAAAAGTGTGCAAATTTGTAAAGTCGCTTTATAGACTTAAACAAGCACCCAAACAATAACATGCTAAATTTGACCAAACCGTGTTGGCAAATGGCTTTAAAATCAATGAGTGTGATAAATGTGTTTACATTAAAAACACTCCAGCCACGAAGTCATTGTTTGTTTGTATGTTGATGACATGCCGATAATGAGCAAAGATATAGCGATATAAATGCTACAAAGCGCATCTTGCTAGCAAATTTGACATGAAAGACTTAGGAGTTAATATGTAATTCACAAGAATCGAATTCATAGAACTCCACAAGTTATAGCATTATCACAGCCTTCATCACATAGAGAAAGTACTTAACAAGTTCAAGTACTTGGATTTCAAGATTGCCGAACTCCAATTGATGCGAGCTACTCACTTCAAAAGAATGAAGGAAAGTAAATCAAGGCGGCACTATGCGAGAGTGTTGGGAAGTCCGATGTATATCATGAATTGCACACGAACGTATATAGCATGTTCCATTAGCAACCGATTCGGCCACAAGTAATCCCAATCACACACATTGGATGGCAATGAATCGAGTTTTGATATATCGAAACATACTCAAAAAAGCTCGTGCTTTGCATTATAATAAATATCTCAAGTGATTGAGGGATATAGTGATGCAAATTGGATCACCGGATCGTTCGAAGTTAAATCCACGAAAGGATATGTTTTCATAATTGGGAGCAAAGATGTTCGAAATCATCCAAATAGATTTGCATCGCCCGTTCCACTATGGAATCTGAATTCATAGCTTTAGAAAAGGCTGGTGAAGAAGCTGAATAGCTCCGGAATTTCTTAGAAGATATTCCATTCTGGCCCAAACCTTTAGCTCCTATATGTATACATTGTGACAGTCAAGTAGCAATAGGTAGGGCAGGGGGCATAATGTATAACGAAAAATCTCGTCACATACGACGGAGATAAAATACCGTTAGACAACTCCTCTCTAGTGGCGTTATCACGATTGACTATGTAAAGTCAAGAGATAGCGTAGCGGATCCGCTTACAAAAGGCTTATCTAGAGAGGGAGTTAGTAGATCATCAATGGGAATGGGGTTAAGGCCGAGGACAAGTCATCATAGTGGTAACTCTACCTAGCAGATTGGAGATCCCAAGAGCTAGGTTCAAGGAGATCAAACAAAGTTGTGACTGACAGTTCAACATTGTCAAATAACTCAACCCATTCTCGGATGAAGACAATGTTCAGAAATAAGGATAAAACTTTATGGCTTGTTAATGAGTTAATAAAACATTAAGATTTTTAATGATTATCTAAATATGGCAGTGTATGACCAGATAATGTGGCTATAGGACCATATGTTTAGAAATAACCTATGTGAGTGTTAAGTGCAAGCCACTTTAAAGGGGAATGACAATGAAGGCCCATTCTCTATGCACTCATGAAACCAGGCGGTGTTCATGGCTGAAACGAACACAATCGTGAGAACCATAAACTATTGAGGGTTGATTGTGTGACTTATGTTGTCAAGGTATACAATAAAGTTCGACGGTTCAAAGATATCAAATCTACTGATTGATCGAGTATATCCGATATAAGTTCACTACAGAAAGTTCTAGATGCAGTCAATCTTCGCTTGTATATCACACTTGTCCGCGCATTCTTTTATATTATGGCCATTCCCCATTCATGTGGGGGATTGTTGGGTTTTGATATTGGTGAATGGGAAATGATGGGATGAAAAGTGAAGGGATCGTAAAAGGTCCCTTTGCTTTGGGGAATGTAAAAAGGTCCTTTTCTTTAATTAAAGCATTTATCTCACATAGGAAAAAGAGAGGAAAAGAGAGGTGTATATCTTACATTACACCTTCTCTAGTCGCTAAAAGGGTTGAGAGGGCAAGGACCCCTCGCGCCGTCGTCGTCGCTCGTTCAGCTCGGCTTCGACTTTGGCTTTGGCTTTGGCCAAAAACATCCGACGCGAATCGACCTTGACCAGCGACTTGTGACAGACCCGGTCCGTTTTTCTCTTCCCGAATATTTTTTAATTTCCCTCCAAAAACCTGGTGACTGATCTGAATGGTTGCAAACATTCAGAATCAGTACCTCCAACGGCTATAAATTCCTGATTTGTTGCAGAATTCAAAACGAATTTTCTGCGCTCAAAAACAAAATAAAACCTTTCTCTCCAAAACTCTCTTGTTTTATTCTGTGTGATACACTACCGTTGAGTGGTTCGCCCCTACCTGAATTTGAAGTACTACTATTCTGGTAAGATAATCGTTCTATCCTGGGAGGGGACATTCCATCAACCACGAAATCTTGCGAGGGGAATAATTTCCTTAAGAACACACTTTGAACTAAGTGGGCTCGATTATATTCTGAAAATATTTTTATTTTTTCAACATTGTTTCTGTTCATTTTCCAGTTTCTGTAGTTTACTGGTTTTAAGTATTTCTTGTTAAGTATTTTTTTCTATGTAATCTGTTTTACTAAGTGTTTTACGATTGTGTTGAAACTTTATTTAAACTTATACAGATTATTTTGCGAACAAGCTTGAAACAAGAGGGAATTTCATATTCATAATTATAAAAAAAAAACCTTGGTGGTGATAGCTGTTTTAATGGTGGATCCAAGAAGACGAGAAATCTTCGCCATTGATATATGACCTTTTTGAATCAAATCTAATAAAAACAAAAATAAAAGACACGTTTCTCTGTCTCAAATGTTTTATATATATGGGGGTGAAACATGCACAAGTAGAAAGAAAAAGACTGAAGCTGCAAATATAGAAAGAAAGAAAAGTTGCCAAAGAGAGAGAAAAGAAAAGATCAACCTGACGACTCAGTGATGACACAGAACTTATTCTAATCTAATCATTAATAATAAGTCATATAAAATACACTGCCCTAGGAGTATCTTTTTTTTTTTTTTTTTTTTTTTTCAGTTTGAAAAGGCAAACTATCCTGTCCTATTTGGTGACAAATGTTGTAAAATCAATCTAAAAGAGTTAGTGCAATACATAAAAGAAGAAAGCAAGAACAACAAAGTGACAAAGAAAGGAGAGAATTTCTTATTTCTTCCAAGTATCAAGTGTGTTCAAGTATTATATACAACCCAATTATATACGGGAATACATTGAGAACACCAAAGGGTGTATCATAAACATGGGTAGTAACTATTTGGGGTTATAGAAATAAAGTGTAGGAGTAGTGATCATAAAGAAATGGGGTTACTTCTACGAGAGTTATGAACATGAAGTAGTGGGAGTTATATGTAGAGGAGTAATAGACATTCACACATTAATATTTTCATAACATTCCCCCTTGGATGTCTATTGTTAGATAATATGTCCCGTTAAAACCTTATTAGGAAAAATCTGGTGGGAAAAATCCTAGTGAAGGAAAAAGAGTACATATATCTTGTAATACGCATTATCTGCTGTCTCGTTAAAAACTTTGTCAGGAAAAACCAGTGGGACAAAACCTGGACTAAGGAAAAAAGAGTGCAGTGCGCATTTTACTCCGCCTGATAATAACATCATTTGATATTTCGAAGATGACACATTCAAATCTTGTATATTAGCTTCTCAAATGTTGAGGTTGACCATGCTGTCGTTAACAAATCTGATAAATTATCACTTGAGTCTCTTGAATATCTTTTCATCATTCCTTTGAAGATCATGTGTTAAAAAATAACTTTCAGCGAGACATGTTTTATTTTATTCCACCTTCAACGTATCAATTCTTGTAGATGATGCCTTCCAATGATCTTATATACCAGCTTTCCAAGTGTTGATATTGGTCATGTCTTTGTGACCAACTCACATCCACAAAGATGTTATATCCTTGAGCTCATCCCGATATATCCATATGTCATTTCCTTGCTTCACGATCATTGTTATCTTTGCATGATTTACGTAAATAGCAAATAATTGACTTTAGCAGAACTATATAAATATGGCAGCACCCATATGCAAATAAATAACTTGCGTGCCATCGAATGTTACATAGAGCATACAATCTTCCTGCATTTGCATAACCAATAAATCCTTGATAATATGGTTAGAAAAAATAAATCTATACCAATATTTAACTTTACTCAAGTATCTCCACGTAGAAGTAACATTATATCTTGCCAAAGACATTAGTAAAAATATTATCTCATGAATTATAAGAGCAAGAAATATAAGTGCACCAATTACACAAATACATGGTACTTTCTGACCATTTTCATGAGATCAAAATTGATATTTCTTAATGTTAAGCGATGTCATGGCCATTGGGGTGTTTAATGGAATCGCTTTAAAACCTTTTAAATCCTTCAAGCATTTTCATATAAACTTCATTGTCTAGCTAGACATGACAACAATTCATTATACACATTCAAATTTTTATGTATTACCAGACTGATAAGAAAACTCCTTGCATCCACCACGAGGGAACTTATCTCCATACAATAATGTCAGGAGTTTTGCGAAAAACCTTTATGCCACAAGGCACAAGACGTACTCTATATCTTACGACTTTATTTTTTATTTTACTTTTCGCCCAATAATTTATTTGTACCCCACTAACATTATATCTTGAGGTGCTTGGACTATAGATCCAAAATATCACTTTTCCAAGTGAAAACAAATATACTTGAATTGTGTATTTATTTGGATTTATCTGTCCACTCTTTGACATATTTAAATTCAAGATCATCGTCACCGTTTATAATATGAGCGCTACATTATATCAAAAGATACGGTCGACCGTCATTTGATATCGGTTCCAATATGACATAATTTATGGAGATCTCTTTATTTTTATTTTTTTATCATTTTCAGGTACCTGAACCTAACCAAAGGTTGTATGAAATATTATGTCGTAGTGCTATTTTAAAGCAAGTGCCTCATTAGTATGACCTTCTTGATCATTTGCTCCTCTCCTTCTTCAAGGAGTTTTATCTTTGGAACCGATCAGTCTATCACCATAGACTCTGTCCTTCAAGGAATTTAATTCAAATTGGAATTGGAGCATTTGCAGCTGGAATATAATATTCACTTTTGAGTCAGTAAATGCATCCGGCAGTTAACTTGAATTATCTATTCAACGAGGATCATACCAGTGATAATTCATTAAATATACCTTATTTCCTAGCCGCTTATCATCCCTCCCCCTAATGTTAGGAAATCTAGCATTTTCCTCCCAGTATTAGTTGGGAACCCATCTTTATAAGCTGTGGCGGAGCTATTAAATCATATACCGCACATTCAGTTTTTTAGATGGGAATTATTTGGTTCACTACAAGAAAGTTGGGATATGATGACATTATATAAATGTCATATTACACTACTTAAATGTCACAAATTCATTTCCCGACATTTAATTTACATTTGTGTCAAATGTCGTATATTTCAGTGTCGGGAATTTTCCGACATTTAGGCAAATGTCAGTAAGAAATTTACAACATTTTTGAAACGTCACTTAAAATCTCCGACATTTAAACTAATGTTGGTAAAACATTCGCGACATTTATTTACAACCTTTATTAAATGTTGCATTCTTATTTTTTGACATTTTGTTAAATGTCAATAAAAAATTTACGACATTTATTTACAACCTTTATTAAATGTCGCTTTGCTATTTTTGACATTTTTGAGAAATGTCAATAAAAATTTTACGACATTTATTTACAATCTTTGATAAATGTCATCATAACTTTTATATTTTAAAATTTATCAACATTTAGATTAATGTAACAAATACGAATAATAATCTTTAAGTATTAATAATAATTCATTGTTCAGTTTTCATCATAACACAAATATTTATATTAAACAATCATAAATATCAACCTTTATACATAATGTAACAAATACGAAATAATACACGTGTTTAGATTATATTTCAAAGGACATAGCGGAAGTCTCCTTGCAAGTTATACGCTATCAAATCAAATGACTGGTTGTTCTATCTCAAATAAAACAAATTCTAACTAATAAAAGCTAAAAGTAATTTCAACATGAAACTACATCAAACTCTCTCCTCGTGTCATCCGAATTAATTCGCTAAACTTCTAGAATAAATTTCTCTCAACAAGGCTCAAAAATTCATCTTTCCACAATTCGAGCATCACTTGCCAATTACACTCTTCAAAAGTGCTACAAAAGAATTAGACAAAAAAACTAGAATTAAAAGTATGTAGTAAACGGAAAAAATTTAAAAGTGATTTACATGTTTTTCCAAACTTACCCACTTCTTTTTTTGCGTGTCAACTCCATTATTTCCGGTGTTGTTGATTAAGTCAACCTGAGAAGAAATATTCTCTCTCAAATCAAAAAGTTACCATCTAATAACAGACCCATCAATTCTTAAAATGCTAACAAACAAGTGAACATCACCTTTTATTAAAAAATAACGAGAATTAACCATACTTCAACCAAACAATGACAAAACTTTCCTCAAATCAAACCAAAACCAACTGACTCCCAATTATGCTCAAGTGAAACAGAGCACTATATCCTCTAGATGTATACAACCAGGTGCGAAGAATCGGGCTTCATCAAGTCCAGAAAATATGTTGAGAACTAAATGATACAGAAAGGGACATGGAAGAAAAATCTATAAAAGATGATGAGAGCACAAAACATTTACTCAAAGTTATAATATTATAGAAGACTTTAAGTATTGCGATGATTAGAGACACCAGACAAGTATGTCTTCAATAATTGAATAGTTGGTAGATCTTGATAGAGGGAAAATCCAGTAGAATATGAAGGCAACAGCAAAAAGGAAGCTTGACAAAGATATGGATGGCAGTTTGAAGAAGAAATAGATATACACGTGTTTACACAAAGAAAAGTTAAGATAAAAAACTTACTTAGACTAGCAAAGCACACACGTGTTCACGCGAAAAGTAGTAAACAGATGAAATTATTTGGAGAGTATTACAACTTTCTTTGCTTTTTGTAGAACCATTTGTAGCATGTGTTCGTACTCCTTCCTCACTTATGTATAATAGAAATTTTACTTGTAACATTACACATTTTCTCTCAACTCTTCACTGACTTAGATGACATTAAGTGATTTCAACAAAAACACATCCATTATGCTCAGAAACTAATACATAGACGGAAATATAGAGAACCGAGCAGAAAGCAAAGGGAAGTAATTAAGTTTCTGATACCTTCATTTCCTAATTCAATTGATATTCAAGTCCAAAAGGGACATTCAAGATTGGTTTCCTTTTACCGGTCATTCAAGCAAGTAGAGAAAGACAAACACTTATCTAGGGTGGTTACCGAAATTGAAAATACAAAAAGGAAACCTACATTTCTATGCTGGATACAAGTAGCACATATTATGCTTTAAACACAAGATAACAACACTTGAAAATCACATTCGAAACTTCAATGTTAACTAATTACAATACGTAAGAACTCACCTTTTTTGTTCGAACAACTGAAACCAGTGATAATGATTGTCATTATGGTCATGGCCAAAACCTTTATGTAACGACCCGTTTGGTCGTTTAGCACTTTTGAACTCGTTTTCGCTAAAATACCCTTTTCGTAGTTTTAAAGGGTATTCTTGACTTGCGGGAATTGGTGGCACGGTGATTTAATTGGCGGGTATTTTTTGAAATATATTTATTTAATATGTGTGAATAGTTTATTTATAGGAATATGAGTTTCACACATATAAGGTCTAAGTTGGTAAATAAAGTATTTGACGGAATGATTATATTTATTACAATGGTTAAGTGAGTAAGTAAATTATAGAAATTATTGGGCTAAGTTATGGGGCTTAACCCACTTCTTATGACCCATATATATTAGAAGCCTAAGGTTTAAAATTAATTCATTTACTGTGGGCAAGAAAAATAAAGAAAATAGAAACACTTTGACATAGTGGACAGCAACAACAGTTTTTTTCTTTTCGTGGACTTAAATTCTAGAGAAAACAAGTACGTTGCTTCTACATTTTTGTTCTTGGAATTTCGCTTATGTTGTAACCATTACGTAATGATTAGTGTGTAATGGTTAACTGAGTTATTGAGTATTTGTAAAAGTTTAGTCACTGTTTCCGATTTTGGTTTCTTCTAGTTTCATATTCACGTGTTTAGAGGAAAATATAATGTGGACAATGGAGTTAAGTCTCAAGAGACCAATTGGTACGTGTGCTGTTATGGTGCATTTAGAATCAAGTGAAATTTAGTGGGTGGCATAATGATTGCACAATGAGTTAAGGGATAATGATTAAGTAATGATGAACTAATCATTTGGGTGATACTGGTAGAATTAATGCAAGGTTAATGGTCCCTGTACGTTTGTTCCTTTTCCTAATTGAAAGTCACTGGTTTCGTATTTTTGTTTCGGGTGTTCGAATTGCCTTATAGTTGCTATGTTGAATTTTCAATTTTATTATATTAGGTATACGAAATGGATCATTGGGATATTGAATTATATGTACGCCTTCAAGTTCTGGGTATTTGAGGTGTGAAAAGTGAGCTTTCAATCCTAAGATAAGATTTTCGGGTAAAGGAAGATTTTGAGCTCTAGTCTTAGCCCCTGTTTGGATGGTGGTTTCCCGTGGTTCATTAATGTACGGTATGGTATGGTATGGTATAGTGTTGTACTGTATTGTACTATATTAATGAACACTATGTTTGGATAGACTGTATTGTTTGTTGTGGTCTAATAACATTTTTATTGTTTGGTTTGACTGTACGGTACTGTATAATAATATGTAAGTTTACTAAAATATCCTTAACTAATATAACTATTTAAAATATCAATAATTAATAGGATAACCCAAGTGAAAGACGGAATAATAACTGCGTTCATCTCTTCTTTTTCTGTTTGACTCTTTAAGTTTAAAAGAACCAAATCAAAAAGTTGCTTGAGAATATTTATATCATTAAGATATTTTTATATCATCTTGATTACTTCAACTGAGAAGTGTTCCCTTCTAACGTTCTCCTCTTTCAAGCTACATAAGGGCTACAGATAGTTACTTTGATGTTCTCTATCTACAACTTTGTTCATTAGTCTAGCTTTCTTTTATATTTTGATAAAGTAAGTTGGCTGCTGCACTAAGTTTCATCCGCAAATAGCTGGGAACTTTCACGTCTGCTTCATTTTGTTGATTTTTCATTCCTAGACTATTATAATCTAGTAGGGAGTCCGGAGCCTAAAGGGCACAAAAATACACGGTATAAACCAAAAGGAGGGGGGGGGGGGGGGCTTTATTTATATACCAAAAGGGGTATAATGTGGAGGGGCCAACGTTATATCCCAAAAAAAAAAAAAAAAAAAAATCAATTGTCAGACTAAAATCAAAATAAAATAAAATAATAATTAATAGTATAACGTGGACTGATCCACGTTATACAAATAATTTTGTATAACGTGGACTGATCCACGTTATACAACACATATATATTGTAAATTATCACTGCCAACAATTTGGATCGTATGCCAGGTGTAGTTTTACAGATTCTTAAACATGCAGGTGTTAGCTATTCGGAGGATCATAAGCCTCATGACAGCAATATCTTTAAATGCCGTATGCAAATAAATGTTCCTATATTACAAGTCATCGTCTTGAATACTGCATTTGTGAACCATCATTGAAGGTTGGAACTGGGGTTCTCTAGGGGTGTGCAGAGAATAAGTGATTGTTTTTTAACATTGAAAGTATAAATTTGGAGCCTTGTATATGCAGATCCTTCATTTTTGCATATGATTTGTGCATCATGCTACATATTGTGATAATTTACAATATACATTGTATAACGTGGATTGATCCACGTTATAAAATAATTTTGTATGACGTGGATCAGTCCACGTTTTACAACATATATATTGTAAAACGTGGACTAATCCACGTTATACAAAATTATTTGCATAACATGGATCAGTCCACGTTATACTTTTTTTTTTTTGGTATATAGTGGAAGGTAGCCCCCCTTTTGGTTTATATCGTGTATTTTTGTGCCCTTTAGGCTCCGGACTCATCTAGTAGGTTAGTTCCATGAATGTAGAGTACAGAGCATAAGATATTAGATACCTGATAGATTTTATCTGAAATGAGTCCCATATGATTAGCATATTTGACTCTACCATGCATATCGATATGATGATCTGTTAGAGCATTGCCTTGTATATATCCCTACCTGCAATCCAAAACCTCATATTCGACAACAGAACTTAAAATGAGAAGTATCAATAATGAGAATAGCAAGAAGGGTATGCAACTGAATGCATTGGAGTTCATACTTTGATATTCACTCGAGGCTTGTCACCAACTTCAATACCTTGAGAGATAGAAGAAAGTCACGAAACAAGATAACAAAAAGATTGATCCTGAACTCAGGTACAAGATACATTACCCTACTATTCAGACCAATGTAACAGTCTAATCATTGTGTTTGTTTAAAATTGAAGATAAGGGGTGTCAGTGGTAGGGATGAACGAGTTGGGGGGCGGGCCGGGGGCAAGAGGGAAAAGGGTGTCCGGCCCGGCCCACCCCGATAACAGTCACTTATAGTTAAACTTTTTTTTTTTTTTTTTTTTTTTTTTTTTTTTTTAAGTTCTAATACAAAAATAGACATTTACATTTACTAATAATAATAAAATTAACATTTACATCTAATGATAAAATTGCTAAATTAAAAAAATGTTTAGTCGTCGTCAAATTCAAAAAGCTAGCCGTAAAATTTAAAAAATTAGTCGTTGCTAATTTTATTTGAACCCCTAAATTTATTAATAACTGCACTTTGGTCATATTTTCAAACTATAAATACCCCTCCATTCTTCTTCATTTTCACACAATTTTTCCACAATTCTCTCTTTATCTAAATTTGTCATTCAACTAGTGTACATTACTTCACCTCCACCTTCTCCTCGAGTTCGAAGATCAACTTCAAGTGCGGTGTGGATGCATTTTGAGCGAGTAAATGAGGAACATGTTAAATGTCAACATTATGGTGACATATATCTCCACAAGTCTGGAGCGTCGGGTATTATCCTATTAGGGGGGGTGGGGGTGGAGGGGGAGTAGACACTTGTGAAAAGGCATGAAATTGAACTGAATGATTTATCAAAAGGTATATTTGTTGAGATAAGTACTACCACAATCTAATACATACTATATACTGAAATGTATCAAAGGTATATTTGTTGAGAAAACAAGATTGTCTAGCTTTAAAATACAATTTTAAAGAAAACTAAAAGGCTCCGTAAAAAGAGACTCCTAATTTATTGGGATATAATGTTTTTAAAATATTTATTATTAGTAATAAATGTAGTACTTATCTTTTTTTTTTTTTTTTTTTTTAATTTGAAGTGCGGCGCCGGTGCCCGTGTGGGCCATCGGCCTATAATGGTGGGCGGTGGTGGTCGTCCAAAAAAATAGCCCACCTAGCTCAAATCCCTTACACTTTTTAGTGGGTTTGGGCCGGGCCGGTGGTGGGCCGGGTTTACCGGGCCGGGTTCGGGCTGGCCCGGCCCACTTGACACCCTTAATTGAAGAGGCATATGAACGAGTTGGTTAAAACACGATAAAGTAACTTTTAAACTTATGCAACAATTAGTTAGAAAAAAGAGCTTTTTCTGTGTCCTAGATGTAGATGAAGCTCTAAAGAACTGAATGTTAACATACATATTCTACATTAATAGAATGTAGCTGCAGTACCGTTAACTGCAAAAACGCTACCAAGACACTGTAGTGCTGTTAATTGCACTAACAAGGCATTCACGCTACAAAACAGGTAGGAAGAAAAATACGAACAAGAAACGGAAGGTTGACACTATCATTATGCAATAATGGGAAAAATACTAGTTTCAATGATGATAATCCGACATGAATAATATAAATTCATGTCGAATAAATCCATAACATAAAATGTATTGCATAAAAATATAAATAACTAACAAAATCCACTACTAAATAATAATAATAAGATTAAGAATACTAGTCTAACTGAATTATCAGCAATCAGCACGGACAATACTAGTGCTTTATGGGCTTCCCATAGGGCTCCAATCAACGTACGACAAAAGTCTGCATGTTGACAAGTATATAAATAAGCTCTTGTGATCATAGTCTCTTGCAAATCCATCTCATTTACCATTTCCCATATCTCAGACTCTGGAATGGGTGATAGTGTTGAAAGATGGTTGATGGCACTTTCCAAACGATCCATCCCGCCTCTCAACAAAGTAGCCATTTCTCCAACATGATCCTGTTTTGCCCATTTATTCTTATTAGCTAGTGGTGTTCCTGAAAAGACATTCAATTTAGCGGCAGCATGAGTTGGTTGCTCTTGCTCAGCTTGCCCGTATTTATCTATATTTTCCAGGGAGGCAACATTCTCATAAACCAGTTCGTCTATATCATCAATTGTCACAGAGCTAGTACTTGGTCTTTTCAAATTATCACAAGCACCTCTTCTCAACATTTCTGGTCCAGTCTCAGCATGCTTTCCAGTAGCTCTATCTTTTCCATATAGTGCAAGTAACTTGTCAAAATTTCTCATTGGCTTGTCCCTCCATTCAGCAGCTTCAGGCTTAGCCTACATATTTAAAAACCATTAATTAAGAATCGAAAAATATCATTGTACACGAATAAGAAGAAGAAAAAGTTAATAGATAAAAAATACCTGAATTAATTGTTTCCATACTTCAGATTCGGCACACCACTTGTTTGTTGTGAGGTCCCATGCAAACCCACTCAATCCACCATTTTGAAATATATCATAACACTTGGTAAACTATCTTTTAATAGCCTTGACACGATTGTGAATTTTCTCCTTTGTGAAAAGTTTATCAGGAAATTTTGATTGAAGTTCCTTTACTATATTATTCAATGCATGTGGAGTGAATGTTCCGCCAACCCTATTTCCTTCAACGTGTTTATGGTGGTATGCGTCAGTTAACGCATCATCCATGATGTGTGACCAAACAATAGAAGAATTGTTATCTGAAGCATTTGTATCAGTTGAGGGTGCCTTTGACTTTTTCGGCATAGTTGACAACTACATAATTAAGATAAGCATAAAAAGATTTAGACAGTAACATACAACATATACAAATTAAGAGGATACAAAAAAATAAAACATTCATTATATATAAAGTAACTTATATTACACATCCTGCTTGCAATTCAAATAATGGATTTACGAACACATGAGTTTAGCAAATTGAATATTAGATAAAATAAATGGCATTAAAAATAAATATCATTTCAGTTTTCATTCCAAAAAATTAAGTTCGGTTATTAGACCACATGTCGGCTGCAATTTGGTCTCGAATTATCTCTCCCAGTGGCGTACGTAGGATTTTTGGTCACCAGTGTCACATTTTAAAATGAGAAATAATAAATAAAACAATGTGACACCATATTAAAAAAGAACAAAAATATAAACGAAACACAATTCACGTGCATTACTATAATTTTTTTTAAAAAAAAAAAAAAAACACCTTAACGTTTCTCAATGAGTTTTGTTTTTGTGAAATGTATTCAAAATAACCTCATTAGAAATAATACCAAATACTTTTTTTATATATATAACGCACCAAATGATCACTAAACAACTCATTATTCATGTAATTTCATTAATTATTCTTAATCAATTTCATTGGCGACGAAGAAGGTGAAAGAAAAAAATAAACATAAAAGGGAACCTCACAACAAGTAAATAAGGAACCAGCAAGATCCTTCTTTATGGACTAAGTAACTCTAACCTAAAAGTGTGAGTTTGGACCAAATGGTTTAAGTTTTGTTAACTTACAAGAGGTCATAGGTTCGATCCTGAAATGTAGTGTAAGTATTATTTTGTAGGTGAGGAGCAAAAGTTCTACAAAACTAAATGATGCCGCGGAGAATCGAAGTCGCGCACTTGGGCTACGTGGTCTTTAGTGTTGAGGAGTGTCACCTTATTTATTATATCCGCTGTTTCACTATTGCGTTTTAATTATATATACGTATTTAGTAAAAATTTCCGACGAATCAGTGTCACGTGACACCCCTCACACTAAGGTAGATCCGCCCCTGAATTCTCTCCTCTTTGTGTTTCGTCGTTGCTTTCCCTAGAATTCAATGGTTCTTCAGGCACAATGTTACTATTCATAAGCTCAGCATCCACTTGTGCAAGTAACTCATCGTTTGGATTTACGCCTCTTAAATAGTTGTGCAAAATACAACATGCAAAAATAATAAGTTTTTGGGTATCAACACCATATGATGGCTCAGTTGAACTAGCAATTATAGGAAATCTCTTTTTAAGAACTCCAAATGCTCGTTCAATAGCATTACGCATCGTTCAATAGCATTACGCAAAGATGCATGTCGGAGATTAAACAATTCACGAGGATTTCCAGGTGGATTTCTTGAATACTCTTTGAGGTGATACCGCTCTCCCCTATAAGGTGTGATAAGCCCACTTCTCAACATGATTCCGCCATCAACAAGGTAGTATTTTCCTAAAGACAAAACCAAAATTTTCAATTATTCAATTATTTGTTCAACACATATATTTTTCTTTTAAATAAATACTTTTTAATATTTACCTTCTAGAATTTTTAATGGTTCTCATCTAGTTAGTCCTTCTTTCATGATTCTTGAATCAAATGCTGTCCCTTCCCACCCAGCTAGCACGTATGTGAATTTTAAATCAAACGCACATGCAGCCAATATGTTTTGTGTTGGATAATTTTTCCTCCCACGATATTTGGGTGCTTCATCTTGTGAAACTTTAGCACATATATGTGTTCCATCAATTGCACCAATACAATTTTGGACATTATAAGTAGGAATTACCATTTTAAGGAATTTAACATTTGCGAACTATAAAGATAGTAGTTGTGTTCACCTTAAAGTATGGGTAGAATCTTTGGTTGCTTGTAATTTCAGAAGGAACTTGGGAGCCATCTGGTTGTTTAATAAATATTTCATACAACCCCAAAATAGCTCGCAAGACAGTATGAAAATGATGACTAACCGACTCCCCCGAGCGCCGAAAGATTAAAGCTAACTCTCGGTTTGTCATATTATCTGCTAACAACCAAAGGGCTTTTGCAACTTGTTCTTCAACAATAACTTAAAGCGTTGGTCTAAGACCACCGTCTCTAACTAAAATCTCACATAATCTGATGAAAGCCGAAGGAGTCATCCTTATAATATTAAAACAGAACTCACTTGAGAATAGATAGCTCAATAATTCATTTCTGACTTGTTCTCCCTCAAGCCATATTTCATTTGGTATCGAGCATTGAGAATGTTCGATATCACATATATAAGTCCAAAATCAAATAATTACCAAGCTCGCAACATATGTAGTTAAAGAGCTCACTTGTTGTAATATCTGTCTATTATCTTGATTATTTATATCAACAATCTAAAAAAAAAAAAAAAATTAAGGAGACACTAACATTATTTGTAACTAAAACCAAATAGCAAATAGAGATTTCTAGAAAAACATTATAAGTTCGTTCCACACAGGACCAGACCGGAATAAGGTTATATACATTCTCAAAAGTAAAAGAACAACAAATATGAATTCATAAATCCCAACAACTTTTCAAGAAAAGGAAAAAGCTTGCAAAGTTAAAAACGGGGAATATGATTCTTGGCTTGTTCCGAAGGATTTCACTATTTTAGAAGGAGATAGGTTTGCTACATACTATATTGTATAAAAAATATCTTCCAAGCAAATTGAGATATTTTTCAAGTTCAAGACTCCTCCGAACTAAAAAAAATGAACAGAATTATCTTGTACCCTGCAAGATTGAAGCTTAAATCTTGAAAGAATGATCTCTGTTCTTGTTTAGACTTCTTTATCCCTTGTGAGTTAACACCTTAGAAATATAGATTCTTGTTTATTTTGTTTTCTGGTTTCTTGAATCCGACTGACTTTAATCTATGTTGGTCTATGGTTTTCACGTATTCTACAACATTAGAGTAGTGAGTAGTCAGAGTCCTAAACAAAGGTTTTTCCAATGCAAATATCAAAATTAGGGGTGGGCGTAAGGTATTCGGTTCGGTATTTTCAACGTTCGTGTTTGGTAACTGACAATAGATACCAAATACCAAACCGAAAAATTTCGGTTCGGTTCGGTAAATTTCGATACGGTATTCGGGATTTACCATTTAAGAAAACAAAGTATACAAAAGTTGAGGTAAAATATAACTGAAACAGATTTGCACACTTCTAAACAACTCTTTACATTCCAACATATTTGAAATTCAACGATCAAGAATATTCTACTACAGAAACATGCTTTTATATTCAAATTGAAGAAGCAAGTTTCGGGACAAGTAGAACAGAGGGGAAAACGAAGTGAAAAAGAAGAGCAGGGTACAGGAGGAAAAAGATAAAGATCTCCACAACAACTCGATATGAAAATCGTTCCAATGGACAACACAAGTTCGAAACAAACCAAATAGAAAATAGAGATGCTATCAAAAACAAAGTACAGAGCAGTAAGACAAAGAAAACTTACCGTTACGGTTGAATTTCACCACAGAAGGAGTTCACCAATGGAGGAACAGAGCGCTGCTCACGTTAAAAGGAGTTGGAGGCAAAATTGAATGTAGTAGTTTATATATTAATAAAACTAGGGTAAAGTATAAAATAGGAACTTTAAATAATAAGTACGGGTAAAGGAAGATTTTGAACTCTAGCCTTAAGAAATGAGAATTAATAATGAAATTGACTAATTTTCTGGATAAATGACCCTTGGGTTATGGGTGATATGATTTTCTAATAAAGTTTCAGTTTTACCTTTGTAGGCTCGTGGTCATTTTTTAGGTCGTTTTTGGGTTTCAAATATAAATATAGCAATATGGGTGTCTTTAGATTTGTATTCTAACGTAGATCACATATTTGATAGATTTTGATCGTTCAGAGGCTCTACGCAAACGGAAGGCATTGTTTTGATTGTTTGTGGCACCCGCTCGGCATTGAGGTAGGTTACGTCTATTTTAGTTAGACTCTTATTAGAGAATCGTATGTAGTTGTAGAAATTGACGGGGATGGCATGTTGGGCCTTCAGGCATGGAGTGGAGTTGAATTCCAATTAAGTTGAGTCTGGCAAGTGTTATGTGGGCTTGTCGCCATATGTGTTATTTTCTATGATTATCACCTGTTTGTATCTCCGTCACATACTAGCTCACTCATCACGTGAAAAGAAATTGTAATATTGATAATTGAACAGTGGACAGTGATATGACTTGTACTTGTTGATTGTATATTAGTGATATTGTTGAGACTGATATCATGCATGACATGCTTTCCATATTATTCTTATGATGATGGTGAGGTGAGTGATTGAGAGACTCCAAGGTCTTTGCCGGAGATTGAGAGTGACAAAGAGACTCCGAGGTCTTTGTCGGAGATTGAAAGTGATTGATAGCCTTCGAGGTCTCTGCCGAAGAGCATGAGTGGTACATGGACTTCGCGGGTCCCCCATGGGTCATGGCTTTGAGGCACTGTCCTTAGCATGTGTGTACGAGAGTGAAGTGAGAGAAGTGACTGTTGCATTACATAGCATTCATCCACTCGTATGTTTGACTGATCATTTGGTATACTGTATCTGTCTTGGTTGATTTCATGATTCCTTTACACTTTACTTGTATATGATACGTGACCAAACCTATTTGCTCTATGTGTTACTTATTAGTTTCCCCTTCTTCATACGTATAAAAATATTGATATTTTTACAAGAATGATATATACAAGTCATTTTCAAAATATTTACCTATATATGAAAATCATAAACCTAATTACCACTATTAAGGAGGTTCCCATTTAATTGCCCAACATAATTATATTTATCAATTGTATAAGAAGAAAGGAATTAGACTCCAATCCTCTATATTTTAGGAAAAGGAATTAGACTCCAATCCTCTATATTTTTGGATCCAATAACTTGAGCTCTAAAGTGTCGATTTCAATCTTCAAAGACCCATCAGCTAGGTCTCGAATAAATCCAAGTTCAAATTAATTTTCAGCCAGATAACTTCAAAATGTATTCCAGTTTCTCCTTTAAACACCAACAACTCTTGAATGTAAGTCAAATGAATCAAAATAAGGAACTCAAACTCGAAACAGTGGAACTGTTTTTTTAATCTTTGAATTTAAAACTTTTAATATTTGTTATAAAGCTCCATTAACAACTAGTAAAAGCTTCAAAGTTTTTAATTAGTAGACGTTATAATTCATAAGATCTAATAATTAAATTTTATCTAGTATCAACACGGAGCCATCGGTCTATCGGAAACAACCTCCCTATCCACCAAGGTAGGGATAAGGTATGCATACACTCTATCTCCTCAGACCCCACTCTGTGGGACTACACCGGGTATGTTGTTGTATCAACACGGATTGAGGTTATACATATTTTTCATACTTTTTCAATATCCGCATTTATTAGTACCTAATTTATATGGTTTTATGAAACCTTTTTATCGAGATGTGCACTTTAAGGGGAAAAATCAGTACATAACAATATATATATACATATATATATATGCGTACATGTTAAGTTTTGTATATCCACTTATTGTGTATTTTTGTCCGGTAATGATACTTGTTTAGTGTCTCCTTTCTCATTTGGAAGGTTTTCGAAAGGAAAGGTTTTCTCTGTAAGAATTTTAAAAGGAGAATCTATCAAAGTCACCGTTTACAAATACCACATTGACATCATCGCCATCGTTAAATCTACCAGGGTCACCGTTTAGAGATACTACATCGGCATCATTAAATCTACCAGAGTCACCGGTTAGAGATACTACATTAGCACCATCGCCATCATTGTGCAACACTTCTTCTTTTTTGTCTTCTCCAGTGGTTGCACAACAAAATCCTCTTGACTTAGGTGTTGCCACTCCAAATCAGTTAGTGTTGTTACTCCATGATGCTATTCTCCGTGAGAGGTCTTCGATCAACTCGTCAAGGTACATGACAAGTTCTAAATGTTTATATATACACACAGACACACATAATTTATATGGTTTTATGAAACTTTTTCATCGAGATGTGCACATGACGTGCAAAAATCAGTACATAGCATGTTTTAAATAATTTATCATATATATACATTTTGCGTACATGTTAATTTTTGTATATCCATTTATTTTGTATTTTTGTCTTGTACGTGGTGGTTGTCTAGTGTCTCCTTTCTCGTTTGGAAGGTTTTTGAAAGGAAATATTTTCTCTGTAAGAATTTTAAATGGAGAATCTATCAGAGTCACCGTTTACAAATACCACATTAACACCATCGCCGCCATTGAATCTACCAAAGTCACTGTTTATAGATACTAAATTAACATCATTGCCGTCGTTGTGCAACACTACTTCTTCTTCATCTTCTCCAGTGGTAACACAGCAAGATTCTCTTGATTTAGGTGTTGCCACTCCAAATCAGTTAGTGTTATTACTCCATGATTTTAATCTCCGTGAAAAGGTCATCGATCAACTCGTCAAGGAGCATGACACGTTCTACATATTTTTAATATATATATATATATATACATATATATATATACACACACACTAGTTTTCGAACTCGTGCGTTGCACGTGTATTCCAGCTAGTCAGTACAAATATTTTAAAGCAATATAAATAATATTGGATAAGTGTACGATGAGTTATATTAAATTTCAAGGGGAAAACTACAAGTTCAAGTTGATATATTGTGAGCCTATTCAATCAAATATTTATTGTCAATTCAAAGCACAATCTTACTAGAGATTGCTATTGAATGAAGCTGAAAAGATATTTCATTTTTAAGGGAGAAAGAAACATTTATTTACTAATAGTATTTTCTACTTTGGTCATTACTATAATTTGCAGTTTTACACAACCACATAAGCTAAGCTAATTGGTATAATATCTTTCTTACGTAGTTCTTCTGGTATATTAAATATTCAGCTTGACAGCTTCTTTTTTATATATATTTCAACAACACAAAAAGCTTAAATATACGCGACTGTGAAGAGGAGGAGTTTATAATTTATTACACATAAGGTACAAACTTTATGACGTGAAGTAATTGCAATCATAGCTAATGTTTCCTCTATAAACATTTCACTGTGTTGTCTCCAACTAAAATCTATGAGACAACAGAAGAGACATTCAAAAAAATTATCTCCAACTAAATCTTCAGTTTCAATAATTTGTTGAAAGCCAAAGAATAAAGAATCACTCAAAGAGCGTAATTAGGCAAAGGAAATAATTCGTAATTTCTCATAACAGAAAAGAATAGATGTTGCAGTGCAAAAATCTATTAGAGAAAAAAAGAGAGAACATATATTTTACACCAAAAGAAATAAAGAAAAAGACCAAAGAAAAGTATCACAGTGATTATTAATGTGAGGAAACTCTCTTTTACTATCAGTCTATCACCGATGAAGCTTCACGTTTTCATAAGGAAACTTTTGATGTTTGCAATTGATAGCTTCCGCATGATGCCCTGATTATTTCAATCCCAACAGTTGGTATCAGAGCCAACGGTACAACGAGGTTGAAGACAGGTTTAATTCAGATTCATATTAAGATGCTACCAATTTGACGATAATGAAGATTTTTGTCCCCAAAAAAAAAAAATATCTGGAGTTCTACAGGTGGAGATGTTTTCATGCGGAAGCTTCCAAAAAGGCAATATTATATATACAACTGTATTTGTCTGTCTCCCACTTCGTTTTCTTTTAAAGGTAGACAAGCAGCTCTTTTTTCTTTGACTAGAAAAAAATAAAAATAAAGCATAACGCCTCATTTTGGTGTCTCCTTTCTCATTTGGAAGGTTCACACAAGGAAAGGATTTCTCATTAAGAATTTTAAATGAAGAATCTACCAGTGTCACTGTTTATAGATACCACATTGACATCATTGCCATCATTGTGCAACACTTCTACTTCTCCTTCTTCTTCGGTGGTTACACAACAAAATCCTCTTGAATTAAGTGTTGCCACTCCAAATTAGTTGGTGTGGTTACTCCATGATGTTAATCTTCACGAAGAGGTCATCGATCAACTCGTCAAGATACATCACATGTTCTATATATTTTAGATACATGAACCTTGATGAGTTGATCGAGGGCTTCTTCACAGAGATTAACATCATGGTGTAACAACACCAATTGATTTGGTTGTATGAAACTTTTTTATCGAGATGTGCACATGACGTGTGAAAATCAGTATATAACACGTTTTAAGTATTTTATCATATGTACATTTTACTTACATGTTAATTTTTGTATATCTACTTATTGTGTATTCTAGTTTCTACTCTAAACACCAACAACTCTTAAATGTAAATCAAATGAATCAAAATAAGGAACTCAAACTTGAAACAGTGGAACTAATTTTTTTTTTTTTTTTTATCTTTGAATTTAAAACTTTTAAAATTTATTATAAAGCTCCATTAACAACTACTAAAAATTTTGAAGCTTTGAATTAATAGAGGTTATAATTCAAAAGATCTAATATTTAAGTTTCATCTAGTATCAACTATTACCACGGAGCCGAGAGTCTATCGGAAACAACCTCCCTATCTACCATGGTAGGGATAAGATATGCGTACACTCAATATCCTCAGACCCCACTTTGTGGGACTACACCGGGTATGCTGTTGTATCAACACGGATTGAGGTTATACATATTTTTCATGCTTTTTCAATAGCTGCATTTATTAGTACCTAATTTATCTGATTTTATGAAACCTTTTTATCGAGATGTGCACTTTAAGGGGAAAAATCAGTACATAACACGTTTTATTGCGTATTTTTGTCTTGTAAATGATGCTTGTTTACTGTCTCCTTTCTCATTTGGAAGGTTTCCGAAAGGAAAGGTTTTCTCCTTTAAGAGTCACCATTTACAAATACCACATTGACATCATCGCATTGGTTAAATCTACTAGAGTCGCCCTTTAGAGATACTACATCGACATCATAGCCGTCGTTGTGCTACACTTCTTCTTCTCCATCTTACCCAGTGGTTACACAGCAAAAACTTTTGACTTAGATGTTGTCACTCCAAATCAGTTGGTGTCGTTACTCCATGATGTTAATCTCCGTGAGAGGTCATCGATCAACTCATCAAGGTACAGGACACGTTCTAAATGTTTATATATATACACACACATACATACATACCTAATTTATATGGTTTTATGAAACTTTTTATTGAGATGTGCACGTGACGTGCAAAAATCAGTACATAGCACGTTTTAAATATTTTATTATATGTATACATTTTGCATACATGTTAATTTTTGTATATCTATTTATTGTGTATTTTTGTCGTGTACGTGGTGGTTGTTCAGTGTCTCCTTTCTCATTTGGAAGGTTTTGGAAAGGAAATGTTTTCTCTCTCAGAGTTTCAAATGGAGAATCTATCAGAGTCATCGTTTACAATACCACATTACCATCATTGCCATCCGTGAATCTACCAGAGTCACTGTTTACAATTATTACATTGACATCATCACCTTCATTGTACAACACTTCTTCTTCTCCGTCTTCTCCAGTGGCTACACAACAAAATTCTCTTGACTTACGTGTTGCCATTCCAAATCAGCTGGTGTTGTTACTACATGATGTTAATCTCCGTGAATTGGTCATCGATCAACTCGTCAAGGTACATGACATGTTCTATATATTTTAAATACATGTACCTTGACGAGTTGATTGATGACCTCTTCACTAAGATTAACATCATGGCGTAATAGCACCAACTGATTTGGTTTTATGAAACTTTTTTATCGAGATGTGCGCATGACGTGCAAAAAACAGTATATAACACGTTTTAAGTATTTTATCATACATACATTTTGCGTACATGTTAATTTTTGTATATCCACTTATTGTGTATATTTGTCACGTACATGTTGGTTGTTTAGTGTCTCCTTTCTCATTTGGAAGGTTTCTGAAAGGAAAAGTTTTCTCTTTAAGAATTTTAAATGGAGAATCTATCAGTCACTGATTACAAATACCATATTGACATCATCACCATCGTTTAATGTACTAGAGTCATCGTTTACTGATACTACATTGACATTATCGTCGTCGTTGTGCAACACTTCTTCTTCTCCACTTCTCCGGTGGTTACACAACAAAATCCTCTTAACTTAGGTGTTTCCACTTCAAATCAATTAGTGTTCTTACTCCATGATGTTAATCTCCATGAAGAGGCCATCGATCAACTCGTCAAGGTACATGACATGTTCTAACTATTTTTCTTGTATATCCATTTTTTTTTATATTTTTGTCCTGTACTTGGTGGTTGTTCGGTAGGTGAGAACAGAGGCAAGGAAATTCATCGATCACTGGTTAAATTCTTTCGTGTTACTTTTGAATGGGCATTAAAATGCACAAATGAACTTTTTCCAACGACTTGTAGAATATATATGAATGATATAATTATCTTTCTCTTTCTATACGCTATTAGATATTCATATGTATCAAAAATCGGTATTTTTTCGAGTTCATTTTTCATATATATATATATATATTTTTTTTTTCTTGTATATCCATTTGTTATATATTTTTGTCTTGTACTTGGTGGTTGTTCGGTAGGTGAGAATAGAGGCAAGGAAATTCATCGATCACTGGTTAAATTCTTTTGTGTTACTTTGAATGGGCATTAAAATGCACAAATGAACTTTTTTCCAGCGACTTGTAGAATCTATGAATGATATAATTATCTTTCTCTTTCTATACGCTATTAGATATTCATATGTATCAAGAATCAGTATTTTGTCGAGTTCAGCACAATCTCAACTCAGTCTTTCACTTGAAAATGTTTGCAAAATATTAGTATATACATATCCCTAATTAAGTGGGAGGGGAGCTAGCCGTGGGTAAGCACTTCAATATTTCTATAGAGTGATAAATCTATTTAATTTGTCATTTATCATAATAATGTTATTTGTATGACGATTAAGTAATTCTTGGTGCAATTCTTTAGTAATTAAAATCAATACCGTCATTCATATTTCAAGATTTTTTTTTTTTTTTTTATTGTTGTAAGAATGATATGTACAAGTCATTTTCGAAATATTTACCTATATATGAAAATTATAAACCTAGTTACCTCTATTAAGGAGGTTCCTATTTAATTACCTAACATAAATATATTTAGGGAAAAGGGTCAAAAATACCCGTCTACTTTAGAAAAAGGGCTAAAAATATCCTCTGAACTTATTTTGGGTCAAAAATACTCCTCCCATCCTTAAAGTTTTCAAATATACCCCTGTCTTGACGGAAATTATCCCCCAAAATAATCCGAAATCATTTTTTAAATTTGCTCCATCATTTAAACCCAACCCAACTAAATAATAACCCATAAAATCCCCTTATTCCCCCAATTCCCTCAAACTTCAAACTTACATATTGGGGGAATAAGGGGATCTTATGGGTTATTATGTAGTTAGGTCGGGTTTAAATGATGGAGAGGATTTAAAAAGTGATTTCGGGTTATTTTGGGGGATAATTTTCATCAAGACAGAAGTATATTTGAAAACTTTAAGGATGAGAGGGGTATTTTTTATCCAAAATAAGTTCGGAGGATATTTTTAGCCCTTTTTCCAAAGTAAAGGGGTACTTTTGACCCTTTTCCCTTATATTATCAAAGGAAAAGGCTCAAATATGTCATCCAACTATCGGAAATGGCTCATTTATGCCACTCGTCAATAGTTTGGCTCATTTATGCCATCAAACTGTAGGAAATGGCTCATTTATGCCATCGAACTATAGGAGATGACTCATTTATGCCACTCATCAATAGTTTGACTCATTTGTGCCATCGCCCGTTACCAAAATGATTCATCCATATCATATTTCATTAAAACTGATTTTACAATATCATATATGACATGTGACCTCCAACTAGATTATGGTTGTGAGTGGGTAAGGTGTATGGGTCGGATTTTTTTATTAATTTGGTATTTAAAATTGGACTGGTTTAATTAAACGACGCAGACCTCTAATTGGAGGTCACGTGTCATATTTGGTATTATAAAACCGGCGTTAATAAAAAAAAAAAAAAAAAACGGATGAGTCATTTTGGTAACGGGCTATGGCATAAATGGGTCAAACTATTGATGAATGGCATAAATGAGTCATTTCCTATAGTTCGATGGCATAAATAAGCAATTTTCTGTAGGTCGATGACATAAATGAGCCAAACTATTGATGAGTGGCATAAATGAGCCATTTTCAATAGTTGAATGGCATATTTGAGCCTTTTCCGTATTACTAATTGTATACAAAGAAAGGAACTAGACTCCAATCCTCTTAATTTTAGGCTTCAATAACTTGAGCTTTAAAGTGCCAAGTTTAATCCTCAAAGACCCATCAGCTAGGTCTCGAATAAATCCAAGTTCAAATAAATATCCTGCCACATAACTTCAAAATGTATTCTAGTTTCTACTCTAAACAACAACAACTACTCTTGAATGTAAGTCAAATGAATCAATATAAGGAATTCAAACTCGAAACTGTGGAACAATTTTTTATCTTTAAATATAAAACTTTTAAAATTTCTCATAAAAATCCATTAACAAATACTAAAAGCTTTGAATTAATTGAGGTTATAATTAAGAAGATCTAATATTTAAATTTCATCTAGTATCAACACGGAGCCGAGGGTTATTGGAAACAACCTCTGTATCTCCCAAGGTAGGGATAAAGTCTGCGTACACTCATCCTTCCCAGACCCCACTTTGTGGGACTACACCAAGTATGTTGTTGTAGTTTTTGTTGTTGTTGTTGTATCGACACAGATTGAGGTTATACATATTTTTCATGCTTTTTCAATATCTGCATTTATTAATACCTAATCTATATGGTTTTATGAAACCTTCTTATCGAGATGTGCATATGAAGGGGAAAAATCAGTACATAACACGTATTAAATATTTTATCGTATATACACATTTTGCGTACATGTTAATTTTTGTATATCCACTTATTGTGTATTTTGTCTTGTACATGGTGCTTGTTTAGTGTCTTCTTTCTCATTTGAAAGGTTTCCGAAAGGAAAGGTTTTCTCTTTAAGAATTTTAAATGGAGAATCTATCAGTATCACCATTTACAAATACCACATTGACATCATCACCATCGTTAAATCTTCCAAAGTCACCGTTTAGAGATACTACATCAACATCATCATCGTCGTTGTGCAACACTTCATCTTCTCCGTCTTCTCCAATGGTTACACAACAAAATCCTCTTGACTTAGGTGTTACCACTCCAAATCTATTGGTGTTGTTACTCCATGATGTTAATCTCTGTGAAGAGCTCATCAATCAACTCGTCAAGGTACATGACACGTTCTATATATATATATATATATATATATAGATTCCTAGTTTATACGGTTTTATGAAACTTTTTTATCCAGATGTGCACATGACGTGCAAAAATCAAGGCATAACACGTTTTAAGTATTTTACCATATATATACATTTTGCGTACATGTTAATTTTTGTCTATCCACTTATTGTGTATTTCTGTCTTGTACGTTGTGGTTGTTTGGTGTCTCCTTTCTCATTTGGAAGGTTTCCGAAAGGAAAGGTTCTTTTTAAGAATTTTAAATGGAGAATCTATCATAGTCACTAATAACGTCCAAATCCACTCCTCAAAGAGAAAGTGTACACGGTCATCGTAATGTAATTTACCCAACTATGAGTCGGGGTCAAATCCATAGGGAACAATATAAAGGTGATTGTGAAAGTAAAGGATTTATCACCAACTACGCTAAGCCAAACACTTTTTCAATATTTGATTTTAAAAACTAACAAAGATCAAACTAGAACGGGTAAAATGATCAATGGCCGCAAGCACGGATACAAAGGACTTTCAAATAATGATCCTATATATTTTACGATTTTACAACTAAGAGCAAGTTTATGTTAATAGATAATGATTTCTAAAACCTCAGTGAAAGTCTTCCAACCAAACCAATGAATTTCACTCTAAGCTTTTCCAAGCCTTAAAATGCCTAACTCAAGTTATTAGATGAGGTTTAAAGCCCCAAGTTCTTGTTAATTAATCTTTCTCAACCACAATTTTCCTCTTCCGAGCTCAAATCGAAGTACATGGGTGGGTCCTAGGGTTAGCTAATCTCTTAAGAAACATTAAAGAAAAAGATTAATTAAAAAAACAAAGACCCACTTCATTAGAAATAAAAATCATTCAATACATAAGCAAAACAAAGGATTTAATCCAACACTTGATAATGAATATTCTCATAAACAAGATTCTAGTGAAAGAATAAAATACTACACACTTAAATATTCAATACAAAGCAAGGTATTAAAGAAATGAAATAAAGTTTCAAGAAATTGCCCAACCAAATCTTCAAATCTTCAACACCCAAGTGTGGTGTAAGAACCCTAGCTCCCAAAATTCTTGTGAAATTGGCCAAAGATGAAAGATATTTTTCCCTAAACTTCACTTTTATAATTCTCAAATTTCCCAACTCAAAACATGATAAAAACTGCCACTAAATTTCGAAATTGCAGATCTGACCCCTTTTTGCATTTTTAGCTACTTTTCTCATTTTCTTCAATTTGGCCTCTTTTGACTTGTTTTTCACTTGGTTTCTTCCCGATCACTTCTCAATCATACAAAACCTGTAAAATGGAATTAAACAACATTAAATGCACTATTTTCTCAATCAAACATAGCAAAAATCTAAGATTAACTAAGAGATAAGTTGGTAAAAGTCACCGTTTATAAATACCACATTGACATCATCACCATCGTTGAATCTACCAGAGTCACCGTTTACATATACTACGTTGACATCAACTTCGTCGTTGTGCAACACTTCTTCTTCTCCACTTCTCCCGTGGTTATATAGCAAAACCCTCTTGACTTAGGTGTTGCCACTCCAAATCAGTTAGTGTTGTTACTCCATGATGTGAATCTCCGTGAAAAGACTATCGCTCAACTCGTCAAGGTACATGACACATTCTAAATATATCCATTTGTTACGTATTTTTGTCTTGTACTTGGTGGTTGTTTGGTAGGTGAGAACAGAGGCAAGGAAGTTTATCAATCACTGGTTAAATTCTTTCATGTTACTTTTGAATGTGCATTAAAATGCACATTGGATGAACTTTTTCCAGTGACTTGTAGAATCTCTTAATGACATGATTAACTTTCTCTTTTTATACGCTATTAGATTCTCTCTCTCTCTCTCTCTATCTGCACACACACACTCTTGTGTACGTATTTATTTTTGTATATCCATTTGTTATTTATTTTTGTCTTGCACTTGGTGGTTGTTCGGTTGGTGAGAATAGAGGCAAGGAAGTTCATCGATTACTAGCTAAATTCTTTCATGTTACTTTTGAATGGGCATTAAAATGCACATTGAATGAACTTTTGCCAACGAATTGTAGAATCTCTAAATGATATGATTATCTTTCTCTTTCTATACGCTATTAGATAGACATATGTATCTAAAATTGGTATGTTATAGAATTCAGCACAACCTCAACTCAGTCTTTCACTTGAAAATGTTCGCAAAATATTAGTATATACATATCCCTAATTTAGTGGGACGGTAGCTGGCCCGTCAGTAAGCACTTTAATATTTCTATAAAGAGATAGATCTATTTAATTTTGTCATTTATCATATTAACGTCATTTGTATGACGATTAAGTAATTCTTGATGCCATTCTTTAGTAATTAAAATCAATATAGTCATCTATTTTTCAAGATAAAAATATTGATATTGTTGTAAGAATGATATATGCAAGTCATTTTCGGAATATTTACCTATATATGAAAATTATAAAAATAATTACCACTATTAAGGAACTTCCCATTTAATTATATTTATCAATTGTATACAAATAAAGGAATTAGACTTCAATCCTCCCAATTTTAGGATCCAATAACTTGAGTTCTAAAGTGTCGATTTCAATCCTCAAAGACCCATCAGCTAGGTCTCGAATAAATCCAAGTTCAAATTAATTTTCAGCCACATAACTTCAAAATATATTCTAATTTCTACTTTAAACACCAACAACTCTTGAATGTAAGTCAAATGCGTCGAACTAAGGAACTCAAGCTCGAAACGGTGGAACTATTTTTTTTATTTTTTGAATAAAACTTCTAAAGTTTATTAAAAAGTTCCATTGACAACTATCAAAACCTTCGAAGTTTTGAATTAATTGAGGTTATAATTAAAAAGATCTAATATTTAAATTTCATTCAGTATCAACATTGATTGAGGTTTTACATCATTTTCAAGTCTTTTTCAAAACCTACATTTACGTTACCTAATTTATATGGATGTGTAGTTTTATGAAACTTTTTTTTTTCCGGAATGCGCACAATGTTGGGAATAAAATAGCCCCGCAAAAATAATATTCACGGTATTAGTGATAAACGCGGAACACTAATTTATGGTTAAATTAGCAAGAATAAAATACAGCAATAATGACACCAAAGTTTTACGTGGAAACCCTTCTGAATAAGGGAAAAACCACGGCCAAGAAGAACAGAAATATCATATCACTATAGTAAGGAATTTTACCTTTGTGTAGTAACGAGTATAAATACTCCTAAGACCACTACACCCACAAAAGAAAAACACTCTTTTGATTTTTCCCACCTTACTACAATATCACTCACACTCTATTTTTCTTCACAGACTATTTTCTTACACAGTCTATGGTATACCTCACTTTGCTCTCACTCAGATGTATTGTCTGAGATTTTTGGTGTGTCTTCCAAATGAAGCTTAGAACTCTATTTATAAGATTCAGAAAACACGTGAACAGTACACCGCGTGAACGGAAATCGCGTGAACGTATCACCGCGTGAACGATTCTGCAAACAAAATCGCGTTTATACGCGTGAACGATCACGCGTATTTACTATTCAACTCGGTGGGCCCCACATGTCCGAGGGACCTACTCAACAATTCTCCCCTCCCGACGACATGGGGAAGAATGTTCTTGTGAATCACCAAGAGCTCATACTGCTAGCTTGGAACAAACTTCAAGCTTTTGCCTTGAGACCGCCTTTGTCATCATATCAGCTGCATTTCCATCTGTGTGGATTTTCTTCAACTGGAATCTTTTTGTCTCCGTAGCATCACGAATCCAGTGATATCTGACATCAATGTGTTTTGTTCTCGCATGGTACATCGAGTTCTTGCTCAAGTCTATTGCACTCTGACTGTCGCAATAGACAATATACTCCATTCTTTGCTGCAATCCAAGTTCTTGAAGGAATCTCTTGAGCCATATCATTTCTTTGCCGGCTTGATGGCCGCAATATACTCCGCTTCCGTTGTAGAGAAAGGCGACACACTTCTGCAACTTTGACTGTCATGATATAGCTCCCCCTGAAAAAGTAAACAAATATCCAGTAGTGGATTTTCTGTTATCAAGGTCACCTGCCATATCAAAATCTGTATAGCCCTTCAAAATTGGATTTGATCCTCCAAAACACAAGCATTCATCTGAGCTTCCTCTTAGATACCTGAGTATCCACTTCACAGCTTCCCAATGCTTTTTTCCTGGATTTTCGAGAAATCTGCTAACAACACCGACTGCATGAGCATGTTATATCCCGCATTTTGTGCGTCGGAATATTTCGAGATCGAGTAAATCGAAGAAAATAAGTTCGACGAAAATTTGGGGAAATGCTGGGCGAATTTTTAAGTCAACTATGGAGGCGCATATCTCATAGTATATGTGGAGTTTTAAGGTGTTTTAAAAGCCTAAAATGAAGTTCGTCGAGTCTAGTTTGTAATGCAACAAACCGTTCATTGATAGGACATCGGAGTAGAGAATTATAGACGTTACAAAGGAAAAAATGTCGACGAAAACAGTGTTCCCGCGGTACAGCTAGATGCCATAGCTACTGTTGCGCTTAAAGATGCTACAGTACTGTATGTAAACCGACGTTAATAAAAGGGACAGAAACTTCATTTTATTTCAGCAAAAAAAGCTCCACAAATTTCCAGAAATTTCAGCAAGAAAGAAGAGAAAAAAAGAAGAAAAATCTCAAGCCATCCAACTTTGATCCAAAAAAATTCTTCTCTTCTTGAATTCTTATTAAGTGCAAGACTCTCTTCAACATGGTATAATTATTATGGCAAGAGAATATTGGAGGCAAGTGGAGAATTTGAAGAAAAGGTAAAAATTTTATTCCCTTGTGTTATGGAAAGCTTATCTATATGTTGTAGCATGTGAAAATGAATAAAAGTATGAAATTGTGGTGTCATGGTTATGTATGTGTGTGGCCGTGTGCTATTGAGCAATGGAGAAGGATGAACAAATTTCATTTGTTATGTTAATTGTGTTGTGGTAGCTTTGCGGTGTAAAAGGAAGAATACTAGCCATAATTTGCATGAAAATTTGGTTGTTAAGTTGTTGTAGGAAGTTTAGTGATTTTATGGTAAATTTATGTAATTATGGAAATGAATTGTTAAGGTGCAAATTGTGATTGTTGTTAATGAAATTGGAAGATAAAAATGTGTTGTGAAAGTTTATGTCGAAAATTGGAAGGTTTTAAGTGAATTGTGGTTTTGGTGGAACTTTTGCATATTTTGTGGAACTATATGAAATGCTGGAATTGCACTTGAATGGTCTTGAATTAGATAAAGAATATGGGAAGTGTTGATACTAGTTTGATAGTATGAAGTTGGGATGGAAGTTGTTGAACTATGTAGTGAAGGGAACTATTTACGTTATATGTGTTTCGTGATGCTTTTGATGTTATTGGCATTGTTGGTTTGGTTGTTGTTGATTTGGGCCGAGCCATAATTCTCGGGACGGTGTATTTACAGAGGAGATGCTGCCCAAATTTTTGTAGACAAGTGAAGAATGGAAGAGTTGAAAGCAAAAAAAGTCTACTATTGACCATTGGTAAACATGACCATTTGCAAATTCTGGGCGAAACGGGATTCGAGATTGAACGAGCATAAGACGTCCGAAAGGTATGTAAAGCTTCACTTTCCTTCTTTGGCATGTCTTAGACGTAATAGGCTTGAATATGTGCCTCGGGGACAATTCCTCTCTTAGAAATTCGAGATTGAAATTGACTACTATTCATTCAGTAGAATTGAGTTAGAAATTGTGTGAAATGATGGAAGAACTCCCTAAACCTTTAGAACTTGCATGAGTAGGACCCGACTACCTTATTATGTTCTACAATGTACGTGGTGGTATGACAATGTTCCTAATATAATTATTTCCTCGGTTTTCCAAGAAATGGCTTCAAACATGCGTTTGTGTTCCTTGATGATTTTAAAGAACTAATTTGTACAAAGGAATACAAAATTGACTTTTCTAAAACCACTCCGATGGGGGTGTGAGATTTTAATATTTAAACTTTCTAAAACCACTCCGATGGGGGTGTGAGATTTTAATATTTATACTTTCTAAAACCACTCCTAGGGTGCGGTGGCCGACATGCTTTAGCGTGCTATAGCCTCGGTCCGTGTCCGAGCGAGGCGTGGCCTATGTTATCAACGAGTGTGCTATGGCCTCGCCACTCACGTCGGGAGTACTATGGCCTCGAAGCCGTGCCGAGTGAGCTACTTTTTCCAAAATCACTCCGAAAGGGGTGCGAGATTTTACTATTTCATTTCACTTACTACTTTTATCATTACTAAAATGCCCGAAGGGCCATATATTATTGATATTGAGCTAAGCGATGTGAAGGGCCATTATTGATATTTGAGCGGAAGCGATTCCTACCACGAAGGGCCATTATTGATATTGAGCGCGGAGCGCCCGCCCGAAGGGGCCATTATTGATATCGAGCCGAGCGGATTTGCGGGCTATCATTATTTTGCGGAAGCATCGTCTGATGTGTTGCATTCTTTAGAAGAGGTTTCTAGATTATATTACTTACTTTGGATTCGTTCTCGGGATTGCGATTGTTTACTTAAAGCTAGTTGAGACTCGTGTATTTATTTATGTTTTCTCTTAAGCGAAGGCGTACGCGAGGTAATGAGCGTGATTGTGATTTCCTCCCTCCCGATTGAGCTATGGTTATTTGCTATGTCGCCTACATCTCGCACATATTCCGTACCGACCCTCCTTCTTCGGGGTCGCGTTTCATGCCACTTGTACACCCGGACGATATAGACTTTGCCAGAGGTCGTTCGGTGGGATTGGCGAGCTCCATCTCGATTCGGAGCGTTGCCGGTCGAGTACCGATGTCATAGCATTTGTACATTCTAGTGACTTTGCGGACGTTGTCCTTTGGATAGTGCGTCGGGAGAGCTTAATTTGTAATGTTAAAAGAGTATGTATTGTCCGATAATGATTGTTGTTTGAAAAGTTCCATGTTTAAGAGTTTTTGAAATGGCGAGGTTTTGCTACGCGAATGTCTAAGGGTTCGCTCGACTGCGAAGAGTCGGTGCCCATCACACCTAGTAAGGTCGGGGTGTGACGAGCAATATCCGGTCGAGTGCATACCATTGCATACATCAAACTTCCGACGAGCGGAGGAATAAGGAATCTTGGCCATTCTCTCTTTTTCCTCCGTTGTTGTAGGACACATCTCTTTGCTCGGTTGATGACCGGGGAGAGTGTGCTAACCCACTTAGCATTCTTCGTATTGAAGCGCTGTAGTACACGTTCTATGTACCTTTCTTATGACAAATAAAGCTTTCTTTCATCTCTTGAACGAGTAATTCTCATGCCCAAAATACGCTTAGCATGACCCAAGTCTTTCATTGCAAAAGACTTACTCATTTTCTTCAACTCGTCAATCCAGGCATTCTTGCCTACAATCAACATATCATCCACATATAGCGAAAGGATGATAAAGTCATCATGAGAAAATCTTTGTACAAACACACGGTTGATTCGAAGAAGTCTTTATAGCCTTGCTCCCCCATAACGACTCAAACTTCTTTTACCACCCGCATGCGGGAGCTTGCTTCAATCCATATAGACTCTTCTTAAGTTTGCATACAAAAATTTTCTTTACCTTTTTCCTTGAAGCCCTCGGGGTTGTTCCATATAAATCTCCTCTTCTAAATCACATGAAAAAAAACGCGTCTTCACATCCATCTGCTCAATCTCCAAATCAAGACTAGCAGTCAAACCAAGAACTGTCCGAATGGAGGACATTTTCACGACGGAGAAAATATTTCGTCAAAGTCAATACCTTTCCTTTGACCAAATCCCTTAACAACCAATCTAGCTTTGTATCCGGGCTTCAAACTTTGTGTTCTTCGGCTTTAACTTTGAACACCCACTTGTTCTTCAAAGCTCTCATGCCCTTAGGCAATTTCACCAACTCATAAGTATGGTTCTCATGCGGAGATTTCATCTCATCTTGCATGGCTTCGATCCATTGATCCTTGTGCTCATCTTCCATGGCCTCCTCATAACATTCGAGTTCTCCCATTGAACAGTAATACATACTCGTTAGGTGAATAACGGAAGAAGGAACATCTTTGTCTAGTAGACCTTAAGTGGAATATACGAGTCATCACGACTTCATGAGTAGAAGCATCTACCTCATCAATAGCGACATCGTTATCATCATCAACATGCTGATGCGGAACATCATTACGGGCATCGCCATCGTTATCGAGCCCTGACTTCATCAACATTTGTTTGAGGAACTTGATCGAATTAACTAAGCCTTGAACTTGAAGATTTTATCTTCTCCGCTTTGTTAATATCTTGAATAGTTTGATCCTCCGTGAAGATAACATCACGACTTCTTATGAGCTTATTATCAATTGGATCATATAGCATGTAACCAAACTCATCAAGGCCATGCTTAGTGAAGATGCACTTGCCTTGTCTTAGCGTTAATTTTGACCTCTCATTTTTAGGCACATGTACAAAAGCTTTGCAACCAAACACTTTCAAGTGGTCATAGGAAACATCCTTGCCATACCAAACTCTGTTTGGAACATCACTTTGCAAAGCAACCACAGGGGATAGATTAATAACATGTGCGACGGTCAACAATGCCTCACCCCAAAAGGAATTCGGCAACTTTGCTTCAGAAAGCAAACATCTAACTCTTTCCATTAAGGTCCTGCTCATCCTCTCTGCTAAACCATTAAGCTGAGGAGTCTTAGGAGGAGTCTTCTGGTGTCTGATACCCTGTTGCTCGCAGTATTCGTCAAACGGTCCACAATATTCTGCACCGTTATCGGTACGAATACACTTGGGCTTCTTTCCGGTTTCTCTTTCAGCCCGGGCAAGGCTTAAAGACACCCAACACTTGGTCTTTAGTCTTTAAGACGTAGACCCCAAAGTTTCCTTGAGCAATCATCGAATAAAGGTAGCGAAGTAAAGTGCACCACCCAAAGTCCTTGTCTTCATTGGACCACATAAATGCTGAATGCACTAACTCAAGCAACTCTGTCTTTCTTGAAGGAGGATGAGACTTGAAAGAAACTCTATTTTGTTTTCCGGCCAAGCCGGTGCTCTCCACACTTTTCTAATTTAGCACTTTCGAAATTTGACAATAATTTCTTTTTGGCCGAACATTTAGTCTTTCTCGCTAATGTGGCTAAGCCTCTTATGCCATAACGTTGAAGAGCTATTGCTCTGTTGCATTCACCATATCAACACGAGTGAGGCCGTAGTCCAAGATAGACCACGACGTTTTTCGCCACGAGCCACGATCATGGAACCTTTAGTAAGCTTCCACTTTCCGGCACCATTGGTCGACATATCCTAATCATCCAAAACACCAACGAGAGATCAAGTGCGGACGAACATCGGGTGCATGCTTTACATTGTTTAAAACTAGTTTAGTTCCAATACTAGTTTTCAAACAAATCGTTCCAACACCAGACCACCTAGATACGGTCTCATTACCCATGCTCAAAGTTCCAAAGTCACACGGGAGTATAGGATGAGAAAAATTCCTTCCGTGATGTCATGAGATGCGGCACCAGTCCACAACCCGGCTTGACTCATTACAAGCAATATTTATCGAATCCGCATCAAGGATAGTAACAAGATCTTCCACCAGTGACGGCGGCAACACGATTGCCATCTTCTTTCTTTTCCTCCCTTATCTCTATTCTCCTTTTTCAAAAATCCGAAGAAAACTTCTTTGTGTGCCCTTTTTTCCCGCAATGATAGCACTCGATATCTTTAAGTGCAGCACGGATTTGCTTCTATGATGTTCTCTTATTTTGAGAACCACGATTCTTACCTCTCCCCCTAGTGTCGGTCACCAAGACATCGATGAGGAGGAACCTTGAGATTTTCTTCTCATCTCTTCATTTAAAAGACTACTCTTGGCAAGATCCATAGAGATCACACCATCGGAAGCGAGAATTTGATAATGAAGTTCTAATAATTTCCCAAGAATACGGTAGGGAACCAAGTAGAAACAAGCCTTGAATTTCTTCATTAAAGTTAATGCCCATAGCGGATAAGCTGGTTCATGATCATCGAAAAATATTCGGATGATCTGTCATTGCGGAACCATCGTGGTATTTTAAACCCAACATTGCTTTATCAAAAACATCTTGTTGTTACCGAGTTTTCCGAGCATACAAACTTTCAAGATGCTCCCATAGGGTCCGAGCATGTGTCTCCCCGAAATATGGTTCAACACGTTATCGTCAACCCATTTGTCTAATAAAGCCGCAAACTGCCGATGCAACAAATTCCACTCTTCGTCGATTTATTATCGGACTTTTTTATTTGCAAAACGGAGTTCATGAAAATTCTTGACATAGAGCAAATCTTCCATTTTGCCCTTCCAAATGGCATAATTTACGCCACTCAAAGTAATCATTCTACTAGTGTTGGCTTCCATCGTTTATCACAAATACAAATACTATTTTATTCGAAGACCAAAGTAATTCTTTTCTGATGTGGAAGTTCAGACTGTGCTGCAACCACAGAGCATACTCAGACAGAACCTTGGCTCTGATACCACTTGTTGGGAATAAAATAGCCCCGCAAAAATAATATTCACGGTATTAGTGATAAACGCGGAACACTAATTTATGGTTAAATTAGCAAGAATAAAATGCAGCAATAATGACACCAAGGTTTTACGTGGAAACCCTTCTGAATAAGGGAAAAACCACGGCCAAGAGGAGCGAGTGATATCACTATAGTAAGGAATTTTACACCGTGTGTAGTAACGAGTATAAATACTCCTAAGACCACTACACCCACAAAAGAAAAACACTCTTTTTGATTTTTCCCACCTTACTACAATATCACTCACACTCTATTTTTCTTCACAGACTATTTTCTTACGATATGGTATACCTCGCTTTGCTCTCACTCGGATGTATTGTCCGAGATTTTTTCGGTGTCTCTTCCAAATGAAGCTTAGAACTCTATTTATAAGCTTCGAAAAACGCGTGAACGATCGTGGCTGGCCGCGCGTGAACGGTTGCAAGCACGAGAAACCGCGTTTTATACGCGTGAACGATACCACGCGTATTTACTATTCAACTCTGGTGGGCCCCACATGTCTGAGGGACCTACTCAACACACAAGACGTGCAAAAAGTGCACATCTATAAAAGGTTTGCATAGAAACTCTAAACTAGGTACTGAAATGCACATTTTGAATGCATTAAACTTGTTTCAAGTGAACATTGTGCAATTTTTGTATAACTTCTTGCATGTTTTGCTGAAACTTTATGGTACTGTATGGATGCCGTATACATGCTGTTTGTGTGTATATTTATTATATACATATGCATAAATTCCTTTAAAATGTCTGAGAAATCATCATAGACTCTCATAGGGCCGTCTTAACAATATCGGGAGCCTAAAGCCAAATTTCAAATAGAGGCCCTAATTTTTTAAAAGAGAAAATAGTCATATATATTTTAATTTAAAGTCTACTTTTCTAGTTTTTTTTTTTTTTTTAGATGAGAAATCATTAATTATTGTTTTATAATCGATTTGTTCTAACAATTCCTTTTCAATTGATTATATAGGTAATCCATTTAATCTCTCTCGAGACATTATTGATCTTGGATAAGAATTTATCAATTTTAATTTTAAAAAGTTTCTTTCAGTTGAGACAACATTTTGTATATAAAATACAACTTTAAGGAAAAAATTAGGGGCCCAAGCGATTGCTTTATTCACCTTATAGTCGAGCCGCCCCTGGACTCTCCGTCGATTTAGGTGTATAGTTCTCCGTTGCAACTTGCAACGCGAGAATAAATTCCTTCGCCTTTTTATTATTGCACGTTATCAATTTATGATTTTTAAATTTCTCTTCTTTTTTACTTGCAATTATCGATATCAAGATTTATATAATTCGCTGAGTTTGTTTTGGGGATAATGGCTCAACAAACTACATCTAGTTTTTCTGAGTTTGTAAATAACATTATGAATAATTTGCAGCATTTTTCTTTAGTGATTATGTCATCCCAAAAAGAGATATTGGTAATGAATCAGCTTATGTAGCATTGAAGAACTGATTAGCTAGCCTTTTGATATTTTTACTTTTTAAGGTGATACGAAAATTTACAGCTAAATGATCTCAAATTATTAGTCAAAGAACATTTTGCTTATTTCTAATTTGCAATATTCTGTAGTAGACGACATAAGTTTCGGCAATAATGCGAGTTACATGTCTGTTTGAGTTCAACTTTGAGTTACACATTCCCAATAACCAGTGCTGCAAAAAATCAGCGGCTTGATGATATATTGCATCAAGAATCAATGGACATGATGTTAACAATTATACAATTACCACAATATCAACACTTGCTCTCTGACAGCCAAATAAATTTTTTTTTTCTGTTCAAAGTAACAGAGAGCCTCAAATTATGTGTGATATTTGGATTAGTCATGTGACGGGTTTGCAAAATATTGGAAAACTCATGACAATTAAATAAGGATTCCAAGAATGTGGTGCATTAAAAGGCCATATATTTCTAGCTTACCAAAATGTGCATAAAAGAACTTTAACATTAACATTAACAATTACATAGAATTAGGATAGGATTTAACGTTCCACCCAGCTGAGGCCACCAAATTAAAAAACTTAATAAATTATGCAAATTTTTAACTAATTTCGCCAAGCTTCCAAAATCTGCTTATTTCGAAAACACTTTTTGCTTTTCAAAAGAAAAGAACATTAGAGTAATAATTTGTGTTCGACTTATCAATTTGAAGAGCAATTTTACCGATATTAGAATATCGATTTGTGCTTGGCCAAGGTTCAATAATTGCTTCCCGAAAAAACTATTTTTTTTAGTTTCTAAAAAGTAACTTCTGCTACTTCTCAAAAGCTTTTTTTTTTTTCTAAAAGCTTGGCCAAACCTACCTTAACTTTCTAAAATAAGTACTCTTGGCCAAACAGCCTAGCCACATAATAGGACTGAGATTTCCAGACCAGCATGATCACTTTCCTTTTACTATTATAAATTTGGCTCAACAAGATGATAATTTGCAGGATTTTGATAACAGAGAGGAAAGACTAAAGAATAAAAGGATAACTAAAATACAGCAACATTTCAGATTACATTTACACTTCTGTAACACCTACAACTTAATAAACAAGCATACTTCTCTCCAAGCCGCGGTCATTGCTCATTGTTTTGTGAGCAAAAGGTTCATCTCCTAGCAAGGGCAGCACGCCCTGACACGGTTACATATTTTACATATGCTATAATTACTAGGTTTCCATATAAAAAACTACCGTTTTTCATCTGGATTTACAGAATTTAACCGTCTGGATCTCTGGTCGAGCTCTGCCATTACTGCTGGTTCCTGCTTTTTCCTCTGTTTTGATATAGTAGTTGTTGTCATAGAGCCAACTTTGTCAAAAGCAACCTGAACGAATGGTAACGAAATGATTCACTGCAGAGTTTAACATAGCAGTATGTTGTCCTAAAGATTAAGCATCTTAATTCAGAACAAGAAGTTCCAGAACCAAAACTCATTTATGCAACGTTTGATGAATGAGTAATGAACGGATAATTACATTTTTGGACTGCTCTAAAACATAATAGTCGGTAAATGTATATGCTTTGTATATTTGGTGTAATATACCTATAATATACATAAATATACACATAACATAAATAATCAGTGTAGAGATTTTGTATATTTTGGCTAGCACCCGTAATTAACTTTGGCCGACGTGCCAAAAATGAAAAAATCCCAAAAATGAATTACATGGATCATCAGCATAAAACCAAAATAGGGTCTAGTGAGAATATGTTACCGTCAACAAGTCATCAGGATCAAAAAGGTGATGAGTGCTTCTCTGTATGATACTAATTACATCCCCCACATGATGTGCTACCAGCAACTTCTCTTCATTCATCTACAGTCATTTAAAAATTGCAGAACTCGCTTATAATTTTGAAATTCACTTCTACTGAGACAGGAAAAGTATCGAAGAAACACATTCAGCAAATATGTAAAACACGTACATGACACATAAATTTGAAGGAATATTTACCTTGAAAATTGCCAATGCTACATGAAATAGAACCTTAGCGCCTTCATAGAAGAGGACATCCCATACCCGCAAAGTTGTCTGAAATAAATTAGTAGACACAAATTTACTAATCAGTAACCAATTTACTAAACTATTTTATAGCAATTCAGAGATTCAGACACACAGAGAGAGAGCGAGCGAGAGAAGAGAGAGAATTCTTCACCTCAGAAGGCAAACTTTTGGAGAAAAGGCAGAGAAACCACTCAGTGCAAACAAGAGAAACATCAAATTCTAGAGAATCCAAATGAGCGGCTAACCTGCATTTTCCTCATCAATTTCAGAAAACAGTCTATATCCATGTGAATCAAAAACACCAGTTGAAAAAAAAAAAAATTAAAGAAGGCAAAAGAGCAATTAAGTACCTTGGACATTTTTTGGTTAGTAGATCCTTGAAGACTCTTTGCTCAACATGGCATCCGGACAAGTTATTAGTATAACAATCACTAACCAAGACATTCTCCAAAAGGACAGCAAGCATCCAGAAAGCATCTTCTTCAGTTTTCATCACAAGCAACAATAATGCTGCAACATAGTTCAATCCCTGCAAAACAATCAACTCATTTAAATTAGTTTGAAGGAGAAATTACGTGTTTTGATGTATCAACTACAAGTCAAGAAAAAAAGAAAACCGCTTGCTACGCTTTCCTACCTCTTTTTATCTAAGTGCAGGGCTCATTTAAGGCCATCTTATGTCTAACATCTTTTGACATGTAAGAAAAAGTTCAATTAATTTGGTTGAGAAACTGGCTCTAATAAGCTAAATATATTTGTGTTTGAACATTTGTTCCTTGAGGAGTGCTACATATAACTTCCGCAATAAGACAGCATCATTATAGCAACATAGGAAACAGCAAATCAGTTTGTTTTTTGGCTTTTAAACTGTCTAGGGTAGGTGCAAACTTGCAGGACGCCTTAATTGGGTCGAGTAGATTAGAGCTACGCAACTGTGCTATATTAATGAAATGAAACAATATATTCCTTAGACTAATTGCCCATCCTCAAATTTCACTTCCAAAGTAGCCTTAGTTAAATGTCCTTTTTTCTTCTAGTCAAGTCAAAAACAAGGACATAGCTTTCAATTACAAGACAACATAAGAGAATCAATTGGTAAGCCTCTAAGAAATGCATAATCTAGCTACCTAACAGATAAGTGGTTGTCACAAAGGACGGCTATATTTCTATAGGCTATAGAGCATGGTAGCATTGAGTTTTGTATATGAAACAGTAATATCAACAAGAAGGATAAATCTACCTGGCAGTAGCCAACATCAGAATCTCGGAAGGAATAGGCAACAAGAACCCGCCTAAGGGCAGAATGACCGTCAGGAGTGTCCAACCAGGGATGACCAGGAAAGGTTCGTGGGAGGTCCTGCAAATAAGAAAACAGAATACAGATTACAAATTTCATAATACCAAAAATGTTAAATAAATTGTAATACCAAGTTTTACGTTTCACTTCAAGCTCGATAACAAGTTACTAAATATAATTCTTGTTTCCACAAATTCCTCACAGAAGTAAAAGAGTTTTCTTGGACTTTAATTCACCGAAAACTAAACATCACTATGAAATAGCAACAGTGGCCTAGCTACCAGCCTGCATGCACTTCAAATTCATCAATCTGCATTGAATCCTTAACTTAACAAAGATGTCGATTCAAGCACTCAATCCCTGAAAGCTGCAGTACAAGTCACCTCCTAAAAACAGTGCCTAACCTTTCAGTTTTGTCCTAGATCAATGATTCAGGGTATATTCAGAGACGAAAAACCCTAAGAATTGCTCAACAAAGTAGATTTCCACTGAGACTCAATAAACACATCAAAACCCCTACATAAGAAGGTTCTATGGTTAAAACTTAAAATCATTGTCTTTTTCTCTTTTTCTTTGTTCTTTTTGGTTAAGGTTAACTGGTTAAAAACCAAAAAAAGCATTACAATTCCTATAGTCCCAATTAAAGTAAAAATAGCTTCTGCGACCTCAGCTTTTACCCTTTTTTCTCCACTCAAATTCTCAAGCTAGAAAACTAGTCTTGATTACTCAAAATTGTCAAAGTGAGTAGTGGCTGCCTTCCTCTTAGCTTTCCCCAATACCGCAAAAGAAATGCCAAATCATCAATCAGAGATTCAGCATTGCAACAAGCTAATTGCTGCACAATGAGAATTTTCCATCTCTATATTATTTACATTGGAAGTTTTTGGACCTCTTAAAATTGTTACATAATTGTTTAATTTAATTCTATAAAGTAGCCTCTATGCATCTTCAAATCCGCCGTAAAATTGCACAGGTCGTAAAACCTTATCACTCTAATGAAATATTAGGAAGAGAAAAATAGTTGTACATGTACATACAACAACTTTATCTGCCCCCCTCAAAAAAAAAAAAAAAAAAAAAAAAAGAAATCAGAATTATACTTCACAACAACCCAGGATTTTACTCTGCAACTAAATGATTATTAAGTATGCATTCGGAGCATATATTAACAAGAAAACTGCCCTCAAATGCATCCAACAAGTTATCAATAGTCAAGATATAGCAACAAAACAATCATCAAGGTAAAATCAAATAGCACACAAACACATTAAGAGACATAAACAAAACATGTCCTCCTAGTCACAACAAAGGATCAAGGTAATGTTTTGACCAAAAAAACTCACATGATCAATCTGTTTTGTTGCAGGTGTGTGCATATCCACAACAGCCATGGTCAAATCTTGATAATAACTTTCAGGCACGGTTGATTTCTTCTTAGCAGCCCCTGATAGTGAAAACCACACCTTAGGCCTCAACACAGGTGGTATCCCTTTCCTAATTAGCTTCTTCAAAGTAATTGCATTCACCAAAGCAGACAGTTTTAAGGATGTTTTAAGGGTTGATGTAACTTGTGTTTGCAAATACCAATTTGCACCTTTACTAGCTTCCAATGCCCACCAAACCCTCCCTTGTTCCCTAACCTTTTCCCTAACCTCATTTAACACATTAACATCATCAACATTGCCTTCAACTGTGAAACCATATAGATCTTGAAATTTCACAGTTATATTTTCCCTTCTTGAATGAATACTTGGCCTCAATATCTGAATTTGAGGATGGTATTCAAATTCCAAATCTTTTCTTCTACTTTGTGTTCCATACATTTTTGCAAAGATTAATCAAAAGGGTATGTGAAAATAGATGTAACAACACAAATGGTCAACTTTTTAGGGCCTTAATAGGAATGGATATTTGTGGGGCATCAGATTCTTGAAAATAAACTGATTAAAAAAAGGCAAATTTTGAAGCTTTATACAGAAAGATTATGAATTAACATATGGATAAGAGAACTTAGCCTTAAAAATCAGATCTTTTTTAAGTTCTTGAAAAAATTGTAAAAGGAAACAGCAAAATCCTTAACAACAGAAAAAGAGGAAGAAAGAAGATAAATTAGGAACGTTGGATGATGGAAAGTTGGATGATTCAAATGCAATGAAAAGACAACATTTTGTAATTTTGTTTGTGTTTAATCTATATAATTGAGTGAATCAAAGCTTTTTTCAAATGAAAAGGGATTTGGTGGCCTCAAAATAGAGAGAAGGACAAGAAAGATATTTAATTATTAGTCTTATGTCTAATTTACGATTTCTCTCCATTAACTATTTATGTGTCATTTTTATTAATAATAAAATTATACTAAAAGGAAAAATAATTAACTGTGACTTAAATTCTTAAAATGATAAATAATTTGAGTCAATTATTTTGAATAACTGCGATAAATAATTCGAGACGATAGGGTAGAAATTTTGATTTATTGTGACGTTATATTGAGAAGGATTGTGGGGTGCCATGATGTTTTTAATTATTAATTTATGGGGATAAGGTTTGTTGTTTTGCTTGGATGCCACTCACGCAAAGGCCACATATTAAATTCACTATTACCAATTTTTGCTGCTTCTTCAGTGCATGGTAAAATATTAAAGTATGAATCTACTTCCTTCGGTCCAAAATAGTTGAAGTATTAAGCTTGGATATATGGATTAAGAAATTCACTAACTCATAAAAAATTAGAGTGTTTTGACTCATATACTCTTAATTATGATTTTTTTATCTTTTTAGGTTGATATAATTATTATGGTGATATGAAAATGTGTCAATGACAAATTTGAAAAAGAAAACTAAATTCTTTCTTGGTTTTATAAAACATTAATTATTTTGGATCAACTTTTAGATGCTAAAACCTCAATTATTTTGGACCAGAGAGAGTATAAAACAAAAATATTTCCATTCATGTACCTCCCAAACCAAAGAAAAAAATAAACAAAACAGGGGTGACATGAAGACACTCTATTTACTGGTTCAACAAACGTGACTGCCTCCTAGTCCTAGATATGGAAAATAAATAAACTTAATTTATTTGACTATTCCAACCATAATTCATTGATCTACAAATGGAAAAAAAAAAAAAAAAAGGAATAGCAGCCTATAACATACTACTCCAGTAATAAGAACTTTTCTTAAGGAATTTTCTTATTTAGATACATCAATTTAGCCAATAAATTCAATCAATTTGACTTAGAAAATAACTGTTTTCCCTTGTATAATATTTTCAACTACATCAGTTCAATGTCGTTGAAGTTTGTATTGTTGCTCTAACAAAAATCATCTCAACAGTGCCCTATAATTGCAATTAATCCTCTTTTTATTTTTTAGGTATATTGGGAAACTAAATAAAATTTTAATCTTTCATAAGTTACATGACATAAATTTATTAGTTAGATTTGTCATTTAGCTTATGAACGATATGAACTTTAGGAAATTGAGAAGTTGGACGAACCTTGAACTTGAAGGATCGATTAAATTGATTTTCGAACATTTTTTATTATCCAATATGCTTTGGCAATTGTAAGAGTGAAGTTTACATTAAAGTCAAGGTAAGTTAAGATTTACTTACTAAAAGGGAATCCTAGTAAAAATTAACGTAGCTGATGTATTCGATGAAACGTCTAAAGAAGGTTTGTTTGTGATTCAGTACGCATTTCACCCCATGTTTGTTCAGTTTAGTCTTATATGAAAAATGTGATATTATTACATGTAATTTTGTGCCCAATATGACTTGTATGTTACCTTGCTTGGCCTTTGGAAAATTATAAGCTTACATACGTAACTATTTGTTGTGTGCTATTGTTGGTTATGCTTATATTCATCCAGATTCAGTTACTGTTGTGATCATATTCAGTTTGGAAGAATTTGCCAACTTCCTTTTACATGATTGCCACGAAGGCCAGAGTCAACTATCACACGCTCACTTGTGCTAATTATTTGTTGAGAGACAGGCTGACACTTCTTTGTGCATGTTGTCAGATCTCATGTATGCAGGGCCACAGTGTGAAAAAAAAGTCATTTGATTTTAAAACAACTCAATTTTCAGTTTCAATCATCAACTCACAAACTCAGTTTTCAGATTTTGTTTGTTTTGCTTATTCTGCTTTACCTTTGAAAGTCATGTTCCTCCTTTTTAAGATGCAGTCTATTATACTTACTGACATCTTATGAGTGATACTTAGCCCATGAAGGACTACTTCCAGTTTCTTGGACGCAGATACTAACTATATTTCAAGTACGACCAGTTACCCTGAAATTCCTAATTTGTTATCTCTGCCATCTACATTGGTGGGAGTTTATTCTTTAGTACTTAGTTTACACATTTCAGTATTCAGCAGTACGCCTCAAAAATATTTTGTAACCGATATTCATAGTGGCTTATGACTTAGACTAGTGGATGTGTATGATTTCAGTTTCAATTTTAGTATTGTACTCTTAGATTTAGACTCGAATGATTAAGTATTACTATGTATGTCGACCTTTCTAGTTAAATCAGGTAGTTTAATCAAGTTATTGTAGGGTTTAAAGACTGTATTAAAAGACGAGGTGTAGTGTGAATTGATGGACTGAAATAAAATAGGAGAAATGAAATTTGAATAAAGTTATTTTTTACAATTGAACTTTGGCCCTCATTGGCAAGGGAAATCAATACTATTATGCTTATTTATAGAAGCACATCTCCTAACTCTTAAAGAGTTGAGAAGAGAGCCTCCCCTCTCATCGTCACTAGGCGCGGCTTCTGATTTGGTCAAATTACTTGATTGATTTATATATTTTTTGGACCAATTATTATCTATTTCCATTATTTAATTTCCAATTTATGATAATTTCGCATAGATTTTAAATTAAAATTCGCAGACTTTTTCAAATTCTCAATTCAGAACAGACACTGTCTTTAACGAACAAGCATGTCCGCACTTGTTGATACCCAAACACATGTATAAATTTCGAGGCTTTGCCTCAGGTTTTCGACATCAAAAATCAGCAATTAATTTCTCCTCTCTCTTTTGCATTCTGCGTCATTTTTCAAAAGCAAAAACGTAAGTATCGAGTGTGATTTTGCTTCGCCATTTGAGTTCCTTGAAGTTATGCAATTGACATTGCCGCTATTGCAGAATAGTTTTTCCGTTCTATGCTAGGAGAAATTAATCCAAGTACTTTGGCAACTGTTAGGGAATTAAATTTCTTAACGACACACAAGAAAATTGTGGGCTCGGAATTTTCTGATTCTTCTACATTTCTATTCTTAACGGATTTCTTGTTTTAAAATAGAAACTGGTTTTATTAAATTACGGCCTTGAACACAGAGAGAAACCAATTATATTATAATCAATTGGACACACAAGTTCGCTCGACGATCAATTCGAGTCGGATGTCAATCACGTCTTACCCTAATTTTGGTGCATGACGCTTTATTTGCCAAAAATCGTTTATTTATTTGCTTCCTCAGAATATGTATAATACTCCCTCCTTTCACTTTTACTTATCCAGTATTCTAAAAATAGATTTTCACTTTTATTTGTCACTTTTAGCATATCAAGAGAAGACAATTTCTTTTTTTCTGTCTTACCCGTAATATTAAATACTTACTTCAAATCATTTTTCAAATCCAATAAAAATATGCACTATTTAATATGAGTATATTGGTAAATTATGCACTTCATTTATTATTTCTTAAGGGGTGTGCATAGTCAAAAGTAGACAAGTAAAAGTGAACGGAGGGAATAGTAATTTTATTCGCTCCCAATGAATATTTACAATATTCAATTATTGACCTTAAAAGACTGGAAGTTGTATGTCTTCTTTATAAACTTGACAATGAGCAGACACTCCATTCCTCATCCTCTTTATGTTTTGTGAAAATCATGTAACCATCCTGTATTATTATCTTCTTACTTTTTCTTGATTGAATCAAAATCACCTTTTGATGATGTGGTTTACTTGTTTTCTACTACTCCCTTCGGATAAAAAAAAAAAAGTTCATTATTTCGCACACTCCTTGAAAATACTAACTTGCATACAAAAATAGGTAATTTGACTAAACTACCAATAATTAAATAAAAGACTTGATTTGATCATATAACACTTAATAAAGTATATGAAAAAAATAAGGTTAATTCTTTTCTTGATTTTATTCGTGAATTTCTTTTTGATAAAAAAAATTAAAGTGAACTTTTTTTTTTGAGGAGTATAATTTTTCATGTACTATCTTTGGTTTAAGTTCATTCTCTTTTATTTCTCAATCATTTGAACAGAGAAATCTGATCCTTTTTTGCAACAGTAGCTTCACGAAAACGCTACATGCAAAACAGAAGTAAGATTATATCATACAAAATGGAATCATAGTTCATCAGTCCCTATCATGTTTCACTGTTAGGAAAGAAAAGTTCAAAGAGAGATCCACACTTTAATTAATGTGTCCACACCTACCTAATATAATGTCATCCTAAAACATCAAGTAATGCAATTATATTGCTTGGACAGCATTTGAAACCAATTAAAAAAAATCTGAAAAAAAATATTTGTAAAGTTATTGTAATGCATAAACATGATTTCATGTCATTGATCTCATCTAGTGTGACACTGAGACGTGTAGTTGTTTGAACAATTAACTTTTTTATTAATGTTGCAGAGCCTATACGCTATTTTATCCCATTGGATGTATTGATTATGATTTAAGCAGCTCATTTGAATAAAGCATAGATTGTTCTATGCTGATTTACAAATCATAACTTAGTACTTGTTCTTTTACTGCATCAGTAGGTAAAGAGCTTATTGACTTCAAAATCTCAACTTTTTATTTCTTTTTTAACAAAAAAAATATCGACTTATAATGTCAAGAGACCAGAAGTTCTATAGAAGTGTGGCAAGACAAACCACTCGCATATCATCAATAAGAATAGGAATGACTACCTTTTGGCAGTTTTCTATCATTTATAGCTATCTTTTAAAAATTATCATTTGTAGCTATGTTTTCCTAAATTAAGGTATTTTTCGGATGTATTTGATGCTTATAAATACATAGTAACACGATAAAAAAATAAAACATATCCTTGATTTAAGGCCATAACGGTGGGATCAATTAATTGGCTATTAATTGATATTTTTTACCATACCCTTCGAAAAAATCAGATTTTAGATTACCTTTCCATAACCATTTTCTATTCCTCCATCCAATCTTCAACATTCAAACATAAAAAATCAAAAATTCAAATTTTGAAAACATTCAACAGCCAATATATTTGAAGTTTTCAATATTGATTTCATTCTTGATTTACCCATGTATTTGATAGCATAACCAATGTATTTGAAGTTTCCAATCAAACCCTATGTATTTTATATTAAATCTCATGTATTTGTGTGAGTAACAATTTGCCTCATCCATGTATTTTAGCGGTAATGTATTTGAAGTTTTCAATATTGATTTCGTTTTGATTTACACATGTATTTTATAGCATAACCAATGTATTTGAAGTTACCAATCAAACCCCGTGTATTTTTATATTAAATCTCATGTATTTGTGTGAGTAACAATTTGCATCACACATTTATTTGATGGATTAATTTGAACAAAATACACAAATATATAGAAAACTTACAATGTATTTTCGTCACTCATGTATTTGAAACTAGATGAGCGAATGGAATTAATTTGAACAAAATACACAAAAATATAGAAAAACTTACATAAATACACCACCAACCACAACAATTGTTAGCTATATCATAGAACATACACAAATACATATATTTTTCATCTTATCAAAACCCTAGACCACCAAAAAATCCCTAGCCACAGATCAAATGCAACTCGGTCCAAATTTATGGGCACTGGTCCACATCCCAAAAGTCTTGGCATTTACAGCTACAACTTGCCCACAATGGGAGATAAGCCTTTACGTACCATAATAAATGATCATTCTAGTTGGAACATCATTCACATAAAAAAGAAAATGGAAAGGTTAATTGCCTTCTTATGTTTAATTTGTCCACAAAGCTTGAAATCATGCAAACCAATTTTTTTTAGAGAGGGGCAGCCGCCACCCGTGGTGGTGGTGGTTGACAGAAGGAGAGAGAGAATTTTTTAGGGATTTGAGAAATGAAAAATCTGAAATGGTTAGTGAGTGAGAATAGAGAAAGTCAAAAATTTATGAAAAAGGAGAGAATGGTAATGTATCTTAAGTGATTAATATTGTTATCATTAAAAGGGGGATATGGGATTGGGGGTGCTAAATTTTAGGTATATTTGTGCACCAAGAATGCGAAAGTTCTTGTGTAGGTTATATTAGTTAAATTCAAAAAGTATTTAGTTATTATTAGTAATTAAAACAAAAGGTAGTTAATGTCACTAATTATGTACTAAAAGTAGCTATAACACGTAATTTTTCCATAAGAAAATATCTATTTAAAAAAAAAAAAAAAAAAAAAAAGGTCAAATTGAACATTTTACACTTTTTGTGAGTATTATATAGAACCACACCAGTAGATATTAAGTTGTGTCAAGTCGTATGTGAGGTCGCTTGTAAGAAAGATTAAATAGCTGCCTCTTATATGAGCACAACTTTTTCACTTTTTTGTTTATTGATTAAATATGGGGGTAATTGCACTTTTAGACCCTCAATTATTAATAAAATCTGATTTTTGTCCTTGTAATATGTCACTTGACACATTTAACTTTGAAATAGACGTGCGTTTTTTGGTCAACTTTCAATTAATTGACACTGTGCTCTTTTTACTCGTGAAGCTTCACAAGTATATCAAATTGCCAACTATTGACCCATCGAATTACTCGTGTTATGATAATAAACAGTTAAAGGGACCAAAAAAAGAATTTGTCGATATTTCAACAACTAAAAGTGCAAAACCCTTGGTGCTTAAAGGAATTCTGTATCCAAATAAATAAATTACAAACGTAGTTCCGGGAAACAGACTGCATTTGATAAAACAAAAGGGTCCCACTTTTATTTTCTGTGCTGCATTCATGCAAGGCATTAGTATCAATATCTACACTAAGATCTCACGCGTTAATAGCAAAAGGAAGTTTGACAAATAGATCTTTTGACACCATAGTGCCAGAGTCCAGACTGCTGGCCACAACATTGCATAAAATAAAATAAGGCAAAAGTCAGAACCTATTGTTGGATCATGGATGTGTGCTTATAAAATTCCACATTTGTAAATGAAAAGAAAAAGAAGCTAAATCAAAAGTGTGATGATACTTTTAATGATGTGACCATGCGGGATTGGTCCAAAACAACAATATCCCATCATAATATCTTAGGACTGTTTTAGCCAACACCTACATTTCTATAATGCGATATGTCTACCAATGCGGTTTACGAGACACGAACAACAGTAACAATTACACCACAGTCCCGATATAGTTGGAATCAATTATAAGAATCCCCTATTATTTGAAAGAAGAAAAAAAAAAAGGTTCTCTGGCCTAGAAGTTGTTTACATTTTCTTCTTGGTTCTCAAGACACATCGCCTGAAAAAACACTAGCACTACTATAATGATAATTATTATTTTTTTTTAAAAAAAATAAAGAAATCAGAATGAAACTGGAGCTTCAAGGCAAGAAAAAGTTGGCTAAACGTTTAATTTAAGCGAGCTATAGCCCCTCAAACCTCCACTCTTCCTTCAACTTATTCTCTGTTCTTGTATTTGATTTTGGAGACGGGGCGGGAGGGCTTTCGTTTGCCTCACCTGGTTAACCATAGTTTCTAACGCCTGACAAAACCCTTGCTCCAGCTTGGGTTTTGGTCAACTGGATCCGTATTCAGTTGGTTGAAGTGAAAAGCAAGCAAGAATTTGTTCCTCCAAACCCAAATGAGTTTGATAAACCAGCTTTAATGGTCATCTCCTTTGAGGTAGTCAAAGGCATGAAACCACCATTGAATACTGGATCTGGTTCAGAAAGGTTCAGTGTCAAAGGCGCAATACCCTGCAAATAAACATCAAAATGGTGAGTAGCTCATTCATGAAAAAGAAATTTTACAGTTGCCTCGTCAAGTCAAGAAAGAAGCACGAGAGTGGCAATAGTTAATGCATGTATCTACTGCCTTGACCTTTATCCCAATTTAACTTACACTTTTGTCATCTAAAATAAATCTTAGAGTTAAAAATCCACTAAGTTTATTAGATTTACGATATAATAACAGAAAATCAAGTCCTGACCCTCCGTGTTCTCTGTCAATAAAACCTCCGAAGTCTCAAAAGCAATTCTCATGTTTGACATCCATAAAATACACCTGTTTTCTCTATTTTCCTTTTTGTATAATACTTTCATTAATTGTCTATTAGTGTCATTTTTCTTGTTAAACACTTTAAGGATGCTGACGATGAAGCCAATAAAGAAATAGGGTAAAACTAGGAAGGAGTCAGCATATGCACGGATTTCTCCTGCCCAGCACAATAATTTCAACTCATTCCACAAATTGTTACCTTATCCACTTTGCTAAAGCTCTCCGGGTAAGGTGATCATTCAGCCTATGGCAGTAGCTCTTCTAATAAGATGCTCATGGTAATGCCTTAGCAGACTATTTACTTTATGACAACTCCTTATTACAACCTCTGATAGACAACACCAGTAAGTTTGTCCTTTATCCCCCCAGGAAAAAACAATATAATTAACGTAAGACACATGACCCCATTTGAATCCCGACCTTCACATTGAAGTACTTAAACGTAGTTTGAAGTCAAATGAAGATCATAAGTCCATCAGTTTCATATTCTGTATAATACCAAGAGCAACATAATTGTCTCAATTTATCCAGCAGAAGTATAGATTTTGCACAGGCTACTAATGTAAGGTCAGATACAAAATGATCTTAATGGAATCTCAGAAACAAAATAAAATTCACCATGTAGCACGGAAGGAGATACGATTGAGTATGAAGAATTAAGAATCATCAAATGTTAAGAGACGTTTGGAAAGTCTTCTCTAATATAAATGAGACATTCTTACGTGGTGTATTGCCAAGACAGTAAAAATTGATTCAACAGCTCCAGCGGCTCCAAGGAGATGACCAATGGCACCCTGATGTGTTGGGGTGAAAAATTCAGCAAAGATCATTAAGAAAGGGAGAAAAGTTATATTTCATCATGTCAATATTGCAGACAATGTGCTATAAACTGAGAAAAATAGGGTAATGCAGATAACATGCTAAGCATCCACTAATAATCAGTTAATCACAGTAATATAGAAATAATTCAACAAGGTGATAGTTCGCTGAAAGCACATGAAGAAGTTCTTTTTTTGAGACCGACACATAATAGTTTTAAACCTTTTATAATCTGATGCAGAAAAGACATGACAAGAGGTCTCCAACAGAGCAAAACTCTTCTTCAATTTTGGTTCTTAGGAGACTCGGAACTTTATTGATTCTAATGTAAATTAATTAGTGATTAAACCTGGTTAGAAACCCCGATTCTGATTACCTTTGTAGAGGATATGGACAAAGCCCCTGATGTAGCATGATCAGAGAACACAGATTTTATTGCATTTGCTTCTGCTGCATCACCTGAGCAGGTATTTCAGTAACACATACAAAAATGTCAACTTTCTGTTTGCCATTGAGGGCATAAATTGAAATCATTACAGAGCACCTTCACAATTGCAAAATGATTACCAAGGGGTGTAGATGTAGCATGAGCATTAATATAATCCACTTGACTAGGATGAAGACCAGACTGCCAATGACAAGAGGGGGAAAATTAGCTTTAGGTAAAAACATCTACATATAAAAACAATATCACAATCTTAACTCTCTGCTTAGAAGGCTAGAAAGGTCTCTGCTCTAAGTTGCATAAATAATAGACGTCTCTTGCTCTACTTTCTCGAACTGTATGCGAGACTCTTAAGTTTCTATGTTTCAATCAGATCCAAAGTAGAGGTTTCAGGAATTGATAGGTCAAGAATGTTCGTGTCACAAACGATGTTAAGTTTTGTAACTCCATTACAGCTTATATCCAGGATACTGTAGCAGCTAATGGATTCATGGAGAACCATTGTAATGTAAAATTCAATTGCAAATGAATTTGAATTCTTAAAACAAGTGAAAGATTTGTACAATATCTCAGTCCATTGGCTATTTTAACATCCTTTTTCGGCTACACAACGCTTTGCTTATGTACATATTGATGCAGGACAGAAAAGAGCATTGTTTATTCCACGCAATAGAATTTTGCATTGTTTATTCCACGCAATAGAATTTCACTAACTGTATCTTGCTTTATCATCTTTGGCTTTGTTTGGAAACTTCTAAACTCCACATACACTGGGAGCAACCCTGCTCCTGTACAAAAATAAATCGACAGCTAGGATATTATGGTAGTGGCAAGATGAATGGTTATAGTACGAAAGAGCTAAGATACAAGAGAAAGAAAGGAAGCTATTATTCAACTTCTTGATGTAATAGTCTTCGATCATAGTAGGCAGGAAAGGTGGTTAAAACATTGTCTACCAATACCGAGATATTGGTAGTTCATCCAAAGTTGCAAGCTTGAGGGCAGTTCAATGTAATTTATCCTGATTTTAAACACAAATTTACATATAATTTATTTGGACCTAAAACCACAACAAAGGCAATGACAGAGGTCACAAATCACAATAAACATTACCTGTTTCAAAGCACGTGTCATAGCCAAAACTGCACCTCTTCCACCAATATGCGGTTGTGTAATGTGATTTGCATCACCTAAGCAAAATGAATAGGTGATATAAAATTACAAGCAGAAACATAATGAAGGGATGAATGAAAGGGAGATCAGCTTTACAGGTGAAAATTACCAAAACTTTACCTGATGTTCCATAGCCACGTAGCTCTGCATATATCTTAGCTCCTCGTTTTTTTGCATGCTCCAGTTCCTTGGGACATTATACCACGTGTAAGATGAAAGACTAGTCCAAGTGATGCTAACTAGCAAAAATAGTAAGCAGAAAGACGAAAGGGGAAAATTAACTTTGTAATATCTCGATTAAAGGATCAAATTGAACAATCAAGGAGGTTTTTACATGGCTACAGCATTAGGAGGAGGCACCCCAATCTCGGTATGTTAAGGGGATAAGCCCCCTCCCCCTATTTACTATCTGAACGAAATACAATTTTAAAAAAAAAAAACAATCTCACCTCTAATACCATGACTCCAGAACCCTCACCTATCCTGCACTCCAAGATGAGGATGAAATATAAAGGTGAATCATAATCAGATCAGATATAAGAATATGCAAACTTTTTCAAGGTATGTAAATTACTTACACAAATCCATCACGACCACAATCAAATGGCCTGGAGGCTTCATGGGGTTTTGAATTATACTTGGTAGTCAATGCCCTTAACCTAAATCGGAAATGGCAATTGTCAAAAAGATAAATAACAGAGAGAGAAGGTGCTAAGGGTTCATTATCCAAGTAGGTCTAAATAGGGACAAGTAATGCCATAGACCAATATCTTAGGTGTACCTACAGAATCCAGCAATAGATAAAGCATCAATGCTGGCTTCTGTCCCACCTGCAACCATCACATCTGTATCTCCAAACTGAATCATCCTGGCAGCATCACCAATTGAATGAGCTCCAGTGGCACAAGCTGTCACAGCAGAATGGTTTGGTCCCTAGTCATATTCACAAATAAGATAGGCATTACTCTTTAGTAGATTGTATACGTTTTAACCAAAAAAAAAAAGATTGTATACGTTGATCTAGTACCAACAAAAAGGCAAGAAAAGTAAGGAGGTTAAGTTAGTCATATAACCTCTTCCTTTAAGTTTATGCATAAGCAACAAAAGTACCTTTAATGCAGAATGTTAAAATACTAGTCAAGCTGAAGTATGCATATTTCCTACGTACTGAAATTCTTAAAAATATGTTAGAACATTTCCAATACTTTTTTCAAGTACATGCAAAAGTTTTAGAAATTACTATATGGTGCATGCATAGAGTAAGGTCAGATGAAATAATCGCACCTAATGTGATATTTCACACCTAATGTGATATTTCACACCTAATGTGATATTTTATCTATCAGTCTTATTTATCATCGATTTCCTTAGTATTGTTTTTACCACTACGAACACAATTTAGAAGTCGGATTAATTTCTTAAACTCCGTGCCAGTCTGACCGGATGTCTGTTTTTTTTTTTTTTCTGCTTTCTCAATTATATGGTCGGACGAAATAATCACGTAACTGATGATCAACGTTTAAAGCAATAAAATGAATAACAAAGAACTGGACCAGATCCTAATAATCAAGCTTCTTTCTTTTTATTTTTCCTTTTCCTTTGTTTAATAAGTTCTGGATTCCAAGCTCTGTGAACTTCCGTTACTTCAGATTTATACAATTTTCATACATTTCTACAATGCTATTACATACCTGAAATCCATACTTCATGCTTACGTGACCAGAAGCCATGTTGATCAATATCCGTGGGATGAAAAATGGACTAAGCCTGCGTATATTCTGGCATCAGAAAGTATATTTGTCAGTAGTAATTGCACAATCTATATATTCATGGGTAATTCACAGCAACTTAGTAGCAAAGACCACCAGAAAATGACGACATCGGGAACCTTTTTTTTTCCCCTTTTTTTGATAGGTGTGGTCTCACTATGTCATTATCACTCAGCAAGATAAAGCTATTAACCAACCTTTTCACAGATCATTCTGGACGCTTCCAATATGTCACTGATACTTCCAGTTCCAGCACCTAAGGAGACACCCTGATGTACTTTCCTCTTAGATATCCATGAAAAGCAAGAAAAATGATATTCTAACATCAGGAAAAAATAGGTAATACCGTCTGTTCCTTCTCATCCTGCTCAGTTGGAATCCAATTAGCATCTTTAAGAGCTTCATCAGCAGCACATAATGCATATCCTATAAATCTTGCAATTGATCTATGCTCCTGCCAAAGGTAGATATCACAAGGCTATTATGGGACCAACGTGAGCTATCATGCAAAAGCAGCATTACAGGAAAATTTGTCACTCACAATAAAATCCAGAATCTTTTTCCCTTTCTCCCCATGAAGAGAGAAAAGGGGTAGAGAGATAACGAGATTAAAGCACCAACAATTTCATTTTAACACAACCACCTAAGCAACCCCTTTTAACCTGTATATCATTATCTAGTTTTAAAGGAAAACTTCTGATTGACAACATGAAGGAATATATCATTAATCTTAGGATTCTGTACTTTATTTTTATGTTCCCCACAACAGAAAATTTTAAACTCAAAGGATTTATTTTCCATCAACAACCATTGGTACTTGCTAATCTGCCAATTACCAAACAAAAACTAATGACCATTCTTGATTCTTTATGTAAACCATGCATCATCAAACTACATAACGTACCACATATTGCATCCATTTCTACTAATGGTACTAAAATGTTCTATCCTATGATTTAAGTGAATGTAGCCTTTTCCTAAATCTTTTATATCATGACATAAAAGTAAATTCAAAATCACTTGTAATATGTTCCATTGAAAATCTTAAGAGACCATTTAAAGGTCACATAACATAGAAAGAATGGCTGCGACACATTTTAATTTTGTTTCATGTGCTTGTCTTCTGAGCTGAAGATGCTCCAAAAAAGACAATATTTTATTTGCTTTTCTGAAAAGGTCTTTCCTTTTTCCTTTTATCTGAAAAAGGTGGATCTAAAACATGTCCTGCATCACATTTAGTTGGAAAAAAGTTGCAAAATTAAATGTTAAACAATTTTAGTACCACTGAAGTGTTTTCTTGGATAGAGCCAGTGGGTTGGCAATCTAACGCAGCCATGCTAATGATATTGATAGCAGAGGTTGCTAGGAGTAAGGGCGGGCCGGTGGAGGGGTTAGAAAAAGCGGCATTTTACATTTTCAGTAGAAGACGTCATTCCAGAACATTTCTACACATACAACAAAGATTAATATAGTGATTGAAAGTTGGGTGGTACCTTAGAGTTTAGCCACAACTGCTCATCGAATTCTCCTGAATTAGAACCACAGGGCACAATTGCAGCAACTTTGGATGTCAATTGATTAAATGTATACAACTTAACTTCTGGGTCAAAATTATCCATTTTCAAATCATCAGGAGATATAGCTCTTACACCACATTCCCCTTCTATTAGCCTCTTCCATGTGGTTTTCACTCCACATCCAAGGGGAGTCACCATCCCTAAACCTGAAACAAATTTGCCAACCAAAACACTCATGATGTATAAAACCAGTTATCCTAAATTTCCAGTACAGCATGCACCTGTTGAACCATAAGTCTGGCAGAATCATCACACTTGTTTCAGCATTCACAAATTTTGCACAATCAGACTAAAAATGTAAAATGGCAATCTAAAGTCTAAACCATGTGGACTAGAGATGTTAATAGGTTATGCTATCCAGACACACCAAGCTTATTCTTCCACTCGGCCGTTCTAATCTTAGTACTTAACACGTTTCACACCCATGTATAAATCCAATTAATAGTAACAAAAAACATTTTTTCCTAAACCACATAGCAATTCTAAGGTTACAAAGTTTTTAACTTAATTATATCCACTGACAGCATAAAGTATTTTTACTTGATCAATGTAATTTAACCGGTTATAATAGGTTTTTACTTTGTTTTCTAGGTTACTAAACTAGACTTGCTAAAAACAGTTACTTGCAGGTCAGCTTAGCATGAAGGTCTAAAAAAAAACCATACACTCCATTGGACAAGACAACCAAAGATTCAAGAAACCAATTTTGTTCATTTGGATTCACTGAAAATTAAGCCCGTTTCACAGTTAAAACGGAAAGAAAAGGAGAACCAAAAAGAAAGAAAAAAACAGCTTTCTTTTTTTTTCCCTCAGGACAAGAATACATTAACCCAAGCACTAGATATCGTCTCTCCATTTCAATTTGTTTGTCTTTCTTTCCTTGTTCGGCAACTCTTTAATACCAACTTTCCAAACGGCATGTTTAAGACCACAAGATTAAAGATCATTCTGGTACATTCTACATATCTTTAATTAACAAGTAGTACAAGATTCAAAAGTCTTGGTACTTTCTTAAACTCCGTGTCAAGTCTTAGGGAGTACATCTTTATCAATTGCAGAATTCAAGCAGATGATACCATGGGCACTATCAACTTATAGGTTACAAATGAAAATAAAGTTGAAGAATAGGGTTTGAATTACCAGTAACAACAACTCTTCGAAGAGGGGGAGTAGGCGGAGGGTGAAAGGAAGTGCATGAGCTGAAGTGAAGGCGGGTACAAATGAATCCTACCCATTTTCTTCCCCTCATTGCTTGCTGATACTTCCCGCTCTATTCCTACTTCTCTCTCACTTTACACTTCTACTTTTAGTATAGAATTAGATGCAGACAATTATATACTCCCTTGAAATTTTAATTTGTGATTGAGATTAAAATGAGTATCGCTCGAATTAATTTCAAAAATTATACTTACAAGTTACAACCCCTTTCTCATTTCATTTGGCTTCTGTATGCCAAAAGTTTTATTATAACCATTAAAATGTTTCCACATTACTTCCTCCGTCTCAATTTATACGAGGTATTTGATCAAAAGACGAAATTTAAGAAAAAAAATAAAAAAATTTAATCTTGTGATCTAAAATAAGTGAAAGAAATTTTTGTGGCTAGAAATTATTTTTTTAAGAGTAAAATGAAAATTTTAAAGTTAAATTATTGATAAATATAAATAGGTGTTATTCTTTTTAAACTTATGTCGTATAAATGAAGACGGAGGGAGGAGTAGTTAGGCAGCTCCAACAATGGAAGTTAGGGCCTTAGGGGTGGCTAACTTACATTTGCCAGTTTTTATCCATTTGATTTATGGCAAAGAATTAGCAATCTGGCTCAGTGGTTAATGAAGTGAGTTGAGAATTATGAAGTCTCGGATTCAAATTTCAAAGAAAGACAAGAATACTAGGTCTGACCAGGATATCAAAGCTATCCAAAAAAAATCATATAGGGCAAAAATAGGAGTTTTTGTGTTTAAAATGTATAGACAGTGAGTAAATGACAAAAATGGTTCCTTATGTTTGAGGAAATAGTTCTTTAAGTATGCACTAAATAGTTTTGGTCCTTTGAAATTGCCATATAAGTATGTCATATGTATATCGTTGTATGTCATGTGCATATCTTATAGACTCTAATACATAGACAAACCCTCAAATTTGCGACCATTTAGAAGCTGGAACTACGACTTGTTCCAAATGAGCACCTGAACATATAATAAAGTGTTTCTATTACACTTTCGGTTCAAATTAAAAACTTTTGTACGTAATCTCAAATATAATGCTCATTTTGTAGATAAGTTAACCATTTAAAATATGTCATCTCCTTCAATTATACACATTATCCTCAATTTGAACATGCTTGAAGTTTTACAGCTTATTGGGACTGATTCGTACAATTAAAGGAGGTGACTTATTTTAAGTGGTTAAATTATCCACATAATGGGCATTTGAGAACACGCGCAAAATAAAATTCAAAATTTGAACCGAAAATGTCTAATATGAACAATTTATCGTGTGTTCTGCGCTCAATTGGAACAAGCCATAGTTCGAGTATCTAAATGAAATTTATTTCAAGTTTGAGAGGTTGTTGATATATTAACGTTATCTTTTATATATGGATACTATATATGCATACGTGACATACCCATGATATACATATTATATACAAGTGACATACATGCATGAAACTATTTTTCTTCGACCTTGAAATTCAAAATGAAATTTGATCCAAAATCACCAAATCATTCAAAACTTGAGATATAAGCTTCTCACATATTCACAAGCTTTTGGAGCAACATCCATTCAAAAATGATTCCGATTTTGCAATTCATGTTCCAACTTTGAAGGTTCATCAATGACGGTTAACTCTGAATCTAAGAGAAGATAAGAACAAATGGGAAGATTTTTAAAATCCTATTATTGTCGGGTTGGTGGAAGTTGTATATATTACGTGAAGATTTTGTTACTATGTTTTGAAAGTGGAATAGTATCATATTATTTGTTACACCCCGGAAAGTTTGCGTTACCAAGACTGTCGATGGCTTAGTACGAGCTCAAGGGAGAGCAGAGTTATACAAGAATTAGGGATGCAGATTATATTATCTGCATATAAGAGTGTACATATGACATTGGAGATCGTATGGAGTAAATTAGTTAACAAGTTACCTGATGATAGCCCTCGTAACCATAAGTTAAGGTGGGGCCCACATGTCGGGATTTTATAAAGGACATATGAAGAGATATATGGGTAGTACATGTGAAGTTGAGCAAGTCCTAAGAAGGACCCATAAGCCAAAAATGAGTGTAAGCCCTCCAAAGGACGATTTAAGAAAACGTTTTCGGGTGATGCGACTTCGAGGGGCCAAAACGGTATTATGAGTTTGGAATTTGGGAAAACTCCCGAGAATGAAAGTTGTATATAATTGAAATAGATTTCCAACCATATGTCGTGGGTTCGCGAAGACATCGGGATAAGGAGATATGGACGTTTTAAGGCGAGAAAGGTCGGTGGGCCCAACCCGAGCCCAACCAGTCGCCCATTACCCACACCTTTTTAAGTAAAGTTTCAGCCTTTTCTCCTCATTTTTCATACCAAAACACCCAGAAAATTTTGGAGAAAAAGAGAGAGGAGAGCTCTAGAGAGAAAAATCAATTTTGACCAAAATGCGAGCCCCGAATTCCGAAGACAATGAAGAAAAGTGTCGTACGTCGCGTTGCCTTTTCAATTTGAGCTAAAAATCAACCAAGAAGAAGAGGGTGGACATGGTGGCTGCACACTTCGAGGTAAGATTAAGGTTCCTTTTCATTGTTAACAAGTTTATTCGAGTTTTAATGGATTAGAACGAAGGGAATAGTGTGATAAATTCGTTTGTTGGTGTTGTCGGATTATGAATTTAGGCTTGAAGAGAAATTTGGATAAAAATATATGTATTTATTTTGTAGGATATTGAAGATGTTGTTATCGATGTTGTTGGTATTAATTTCGGCTTCCTTACGGAAATAAAGTTATTAATTAGTCGTATCGCAAGTTGGTTGGTTGAGAAAATGGGAAAACAATGCGTGGGGAGGCGTTTTATGGCATATGTTGTGTTGGAAATGATGTTATTACTATTGGTATTGTTGTTGATGTTGTTGGTTATTGAATTGGAATTTGGTGGCAGTATAAACGGGGGAGATCTTTCGAAATTTCGCAGACTATAAATGAATTTATTTGAAGGACTAAGACAAGCGTGTAATAATGAGTCTAATGATTGTGTAAATCCCTCTTAAATGTAGACTTGCGAGCTTGGACGAATAAGCGTAGCTAATAAGAGGTGGAACAGTATGTAAAGCTTACCCTCTCTTTCTTCGGGCATGTCTTAGACGTAAGTAAGATATGATACGAGCCTTGGGGTAACTCTATTCATAAGATCCGAGCATGTCTACGATTCTTATTCACCTCTTGATGTTAGTATTCCTAATATAGTCGAGCTATGGTCCTTGTGTCTTTTGTATGATTGGATAGTAAATGTTGCATAAAGAGTTCTTGTTCTAAAGGATTCTATGTTGAATAATGTCCGTAACTTTCATGAACGGGCTCGGATTGCCTTGATATGTTCGTAAAGTGTTCTCTAATGAGTAATGTCCGTAACTTTCGTAAAGGGTTTCGGATTGGTTTGATATATGACTATGATCGCCGAGACGTTATTTGATTTAGTTCGTAATGATATTCAAAAAGTACCGAGTATGACTATTATTCGGATACCGAGCGTTGGTTTGTCTCACTCATCTATCGAGTCTCGAAAAGGATGATTTATGTGTACGTGGTTACTTACTACTCGCCGTGCGTATGATCGTTACATCTTTCACTGAGTCCCGGGCCAGGACATGTTTTCGTGCACAGCTCTACTGCATTGTTCACCGAGTCCCTCATTAGAGGGGGCGGGACACATTATATGTATATGATGATATGATGATGGCGCCAGCCCACAGGATGGGCCGAGTATGGTATACATGATGGAGACAGGATCTCCTTCACCGAGTCCCTCATTAGAGGGCCGGGACACGTTATATATATATACATGACGGAGACAGGATCTCCTTCACCGAGTCCCTCACTAGAGGGCCGGGACACGTTATATGATTTCATTCACCGAGTCCCTCACTAGAGGGCCGGGACACGTTATACGTATACATGATGGTGATATGATCTTACTTACCGAGCCCCTCACTAGAGGGCCGGGACACGTTATATGAATACACGTATGCGGTGCACGATTGTCTGATCGTGTCACTAAGTCCCATAACGGGTTGGATATGATATTGATATGCATGATTTGTGTTTAAGAGCAAGCGAGGTTGGATATTCCGGTTATCGTCCTCGTTTACCGTACTTTTATCTCGCTTATGACTACATTCTTGTATTTCGTAGCTACGATCGGTACATATTTAAATCAATTTTCTTCTGGGGTCGCGTTTCATGCCCGCAGTACAAAACGATCGTTTTGGTGATCCGCCGCTTTAGGACATCCATTCTGGCATGTCTTGAGTGCTCCCTTGTTCGGAGCCTATATTGTGGTACGACTCTTCCGTTGTATATACGTACGCCTATTCGGGTACGGCGGGGCCCCGTCCCGTCATATGCTACCGTTGTTACTCTTAGAGGTCTAGACATACATGCTGGTTGTGATTAGTTCTTGTTCGGTTGTGTTTGTGTGATTTATGTTTGGGCGTCCCCGCTTTCGCGATGGGCCTTGTCGGGCGCGTACATATGTTTTGGGAAGTTGTGTATATTATGATAGCCTTGCCCCCGACTTATGTGCGATATATATATGTATATGCGACGCTTTGAGACGATATCTCGCCTTTGTATATGTATAAGTTATTTGTATGTCGATTTCGTTAATTATTATGTGTCAAGCCGCACTAGTCCACCTACGGGGTCGGTCGTGACATTATTTTTAATTAGGAATCTAATTACATACATCTATGTAAATGCGTAAGGAAAAAGGGGAATTGACACAATGGTACAAGTCCTACATAAAATTGGCATCTTTTTGACTCAAAATATTTTTAGCAAAAGTAGTCCCAAAAATAATGGCATTATGTAGCCAAATTTGTATTCAGTCCCTGAAATCATGCTAAGCAAAATATTCTTTTCTCTAAAATCAGTAGAATACTTTCCCTGCTTTCCATCGCATTTGCAACTGGTAAACCAATAGCTATTGATAAAGCTACTCAAGAAAGATCAAGATCTAGTACTGCTAGGGTGAAAGTAGAACTTGACTTGCTTGACAAAAGACCAAATCGAGTTAGAGTTAATTATGTTGATGAACATTCTGGTTAGATTTTAGAGTTCTATCAAGAACTTGTTTATGATAATCTTCATTTATTTTGTTCATATTGTAAACATCAAGGACATGAGGAAAAAAGATGTCGAATTTTTCTGGGAAAGAATAATGGTAATGAGCAGAAAGAAACTTCAGAGAAAGACTCCATTGTCGAAAAATACCATGGGGATCTGAGAACTATTTTGAATGAAAAGAGGAGGGCTGTAGGTAATACAAATAATAGCAATGGTGATGCTTTGGTGGCTGGGTTATTGAATGAACAGAGAGAGGCAAAGGACAAGGATGAGCAACATGAAAACATAGATACCACAAAGGCACAAGGTGATTTGGATGGGCAGAATAATGCAGCAAAGAGTGTATCATCGAGTGTCGAAGTTGGGCAGCGACTAAATATTGAAAATCAATATGCTATAGGGGATGTTGTTGTTAACAAAAAAGGGATGCAACCTGTGAGTAATCAGCAACAGTTGGCATTGACACAAGGAAAAAAAGTTATTCCTAGTATTGGGGGAAATAATGTTGAAAAGCAATTAGTTGCAAAAGAAATCCTAGTAATGTGCAAACTAATAATAAGTTTGCTTCTTTAGAGGATGGTGAAGGTGCGCATGAGGAAGTTGTGGAGGTAGTGGATATTGATGCAGACAAGCAGTTAGTTACATCAATAGAGGCAGTGGTAGAAAAACCACTGAATGTATGTTTCGAGAAACAACTGCATGCAGCACCAATTGTTCAAAATAATGCAGCAGCTGTTGATGTGATTAAAAGTGCTGAGAAACCTCTTAATGTTAATGCTGTTATTTTTACACCTGGAAAAAAGAGGCAATCTCCTAATAAAACAAAGCAGTGGACTGAGAGCTCTCTTCCAAAGCCTATGGAGGAATTGGTTACTGTGAATAAGGTGTGTGAAAAAGTTCCTTCAACCACGTATGCTAATGACAATGGCAATAGTGGGGATAGAAAGCTGTGGAGTGATCAAATTGAAGAGGATATAGAGGAAGGTGAGATTGTTGGGAGGAAAGAAGTTGATCAAGAGCAGTCTATTTCAGTAGAATCCTCACAGGATGTTGTTGAAATCATGTTTGGAAGGAATACAAATGAAGAAGTTGATGCAATTCAGCAACAACAAAATGAAGTCTCTCAAGTTCATGAAATGGTGCAGGATAATGCTAAGGTGTTGATTTCAGTTGAAAGTATGAATGAAAGCCAAGAAGTAGATAAACTCCCTGTTGATCAAAAGGTGTTAGCAGAGTAATTAATTCATGAGTAGCAACAATTACAACCATCTACTCCAAATGCAGATTGGGCAGTGCAAGTTCAGGAAGCCAGGAGAAGTGCAAAGAAACAGTCTCATGTTCCTACTCTGGTTAAATCAGATGGCCAAGCAAATAATTTATTTCATAAAGTGCAGCAGTCAAAGAATAAGGATACTCCCGTTGAAAGTTTACATGAAGATAGCCATGAAGTTGATAAAAATCCTACAAATCAGGATCAACTTACTCAAAATGTAAAGACTAATAAACAACAGCATAATGATACTAATGCATTAGTACTAGTTGAAGATCCTAAAAGCAATGCAAAAACTAGTTTTCGGGGTAAGTCAGGTGGTAAACAAAGCTTAGAAATCCAAAATTCTCAACAAAAGACAAGAACAAGGGCAGTTCAGGGACTAAGCAGCAACAGATGCATATTTCTGATAGGTAAGAGAATACTGATATTCAATTTCAGCAATAAAAACACAAAGGGAACAATGTATCCAAACAGCAAAAGGATGCAGCAGGATCCTAAAACCAATACAAGTAAGCAAAATCAGGTTACAGATCTAAATGCCAAAGGAAATTCAATGCAAGTTGCGTAGCAAAATGCATGGTAAAATTGATATGGATGGCGAGTTCAACGCTCGCACTTTTAAATGCTGCAAGGGATGGGAACTTGTCTCCTAGACAGGTGGAAAGTGGAAAAAACAAAAATGAAACTCATGCAAGAAAGCACAATTGGGATGGTAAATTGAGTGAGGAATTTGTTCCAAGGCATTTACCAATGAGACAGGCAAAGCAAAAAGGGGTTGTCCCTACTACTTCAACAAAGTCTACAAGATCCAAGAAAAATTGATGAAGTTCCAAGACATTTTGGAAAGGCTAGAAGATCAAGACAAGGTGATTGAATTACAGAATTTAGAAGATTTTACAAATTCAAAGAACAAGGGCCTTGACTATATATTCTTTCTAGTATTATTTTCTCATTATCTTAGTATTATCATTTGTAATATCATCACAGTGTGTTATAAACTCTATGATGATCATAGCTTATTTGGTCCTTTCAAGTTCATATTTTTTACATGCTTGCTAGTAGTAGAGGTTTTTCTTTGCCTCAATAGAATTAGTAAAGTAAGGCCTAGCCCCCCTTACTTGTACTTTTTCTTTTGTGGTTTGCTTTTAGAAAATTAATAAAATTAGCCCTGGGCACCAAAAATGCCTAGTGGACTTTGCTTTAAAAAAAAAAGAAAAAAAAAAGTGGAATACTTTCCCCTAATTAATATTAACATAATTTTCATAATAGAATTCTTCTATCTAGAATGTCTACTTGGACTAGGATCCATTCAAATAATATTTCAAAACGATTTCTTCCTACTTTTTAGCCAAATTAGCTCCTATAATGCTGAAGACTTTCTTCATCTTCCATATATTATATCCGATATAACGTCTATTTTTTAAGGTCAAAATACATCAAGAAAAAGATTGATTTTTTCTTTAAACTTAAAATGTTATAATTCTGCATATTTAATGAATAGTTTGGTATCATATTTGTATCCTTTTCTATACATAAAAAATTTACATTGTTTAATAGTATATATATATATATATTTTTTTTTTTTTTGTGCGTGTATATATGCATTTGTGTTTATTTATGCATTTTATTTGGCAAATATTCCCAGTATATATTTGCAGAATAGGCAAAAAATACATAAGATATATAACAACATACATTAAATATTTATTAAGTAATTATGGTATATTAGAATTTTAATCATGAATATTTTGGATTACTCTATGTATGTGTGACATTGTATACATTCTTATCATTTGTATACAGAACTAAAGATGTCTTCACAATATGTATATTCGAAAGTTTGTCTATATCTAATTCTCAGAATGTATACATGGTGCTTCACAATTCTCAGAATGTATACATCGTACTCTTCTTCTCCGTTGAATTCTCAGAATGTATACATGGTACTTCACATTATACAAAATGTATACATGGTACTTCACAATATATGTTAGAATGTATATATGATACTTCATAGTATGTATACATGGTACTTCACAATATACATATCAGAATGTATATATGGTACTTCACAATATACATATCAGAATGTATACATGGTACTTCATAATATACATATCAGAATGTATATATGGTACTTCACAATATATACCAGAATGTGTACATAGTACTCTTCTTCTCCATCGGATTCTCATAATGTATACATGGTACTTCACAATATATCATGATAGATTTTCGATTTTGATCGAAGAAATTTAAGAAGATGGAAGGAAAGAGAGTGAAAAATGGATGAGATATACACAATAATGGAGAGATGGAAGAAAAGAGAGAGAGAGAGAGAGAAACATTGGAGAGATTTTTGGGGAATGAATAAGAGAGTGGAGGAAATTGTGGGAGAGAAAATGGGAAACAAATATGTTGGGGCTGATTTATGGGCCATGTGGTACAATTAATGGCCATTTGGTGCCAACTTATTAAAAGTTTGGCTAATATATGCCAATTAAGTCTAAACTTAGTACACCATGCCAAATTCCCAAGGAAAATTACTAACAGGCCACCTATAATAGGCCTAAACCAAATATTGGGCCACTTGTAATAGGCCCAACCCAGCAAACCAACACGTCAATTACACTGAAGTAACGGACAAAAACAAAGTTACACTGAAGTTCACGAGTCAAGAAAACGTAAATATTCTCTCTTTTCAGTGCGAATTGCCCTTCTTTTGGGGTGGTCTTTAAATTTTACCCCTCATATTTGAAATTTTTAAATTTTGCCCTTCGGCTAAAATCCATGGGTTCCAGGTTCGAACCCCCACACAGTCAAAATTTTAAAAAAAATTCGCAAGGTAGTTTAAATTTCGCTATGCCCCCACCGGCATACACTTGTGAAGGAATTACCAAATTTATGCCGAACCCGGCACACTTATGCCTTATGGGCAGACTTGGCATAGCATAACTTTGGTATTCCTTCACAAGTTTATGCCGGGTCTGGCATAAAAATTTGCCCATTAAAAGTATGCTCATCAAGATAAACTTGTTAAGGTATTACCAAAGTTATCACGGACAACCCGGGCATACTTATGCCAAGTCTGCCCATAAAGGCATAGTATGCTGGTCCGATAAATTTGTAATTTCTTATCAGAGATGCAAATCTGCATACACGCGACCCAACTTTAAACTTGTTGCAATTTTTTTTTTAATTTATCTTTGCGGGGGTTCGAACTCAAAACTTCATGATTCGTGAATAACGCTTTCGAGTTGCAATAACGCGAAAGGCAAAAATTAAAGACCAGCAATAGAATAGGGGCATAATTTAAAGATCACAAATATAAAGGCAAGAAAATTTAAAGACCACCCAAAAGAAGGGCAATCCGCGCAAAAAAATGCTTTTCAGTTGGGGTAATAAGGAAAACGATAGTTCGACTTTGAGACTTGCTGATTGGTTTATTGTTTGACAAAATGGATAATGATTAATTTCATTGATAACTTACACGTAAAGATTGTGAAACTATATAGGAGGCTTGTGCTTTTTGCAATAGCCGCATATCCTATTCAAAACCGTGGGGAAAAAAATTTAAAGAAGAATTTGCATGCCGCCGTGTATAATTGAACTATTTGGATCATATATGACAAAGCTAATTAATCCTTACGCTTATTAACGAAAAGGAAGTTGTTTTTCCTATATTGATTGGTCTTGAAAGACAAAAAATATAATTAAGTAAAAAACATTCCATAACCATTTAAAATTTTAAATATGACAATTACACGACTTCATAGTTCATATCGCGTCACCTATGGATAAGTTTCTTTGGTTCGACTGTCAAAGTCGTATAAACTATAGAAGGAAAAAGAAAAAAACATTGCACGTTCATGCTTGCGCACGAAAAAAGAATCCAAATTGTGTGAGATAAATGAAAAACATAATTTAAACAAATAAAAGAATAACAATTTAAACATTAAAATTGTGTGTTCATATAGGATTGGGTGTGGATTTGACATTTTCATTTGTTTTTTACGAGATCCTCTGAAACTTTTAAAAAGTCTTCTTCTTGTTACATAATTTGACAAACCACTCTCCAGTTCACATAGTAATTTCAACAATGTAAGCAACGACGAATCAAAGAACTTTTAGTTTTCTTGTGCATAATTATGTTCTTGGTACAATATTATAGAGTCTGACTTTAATGCTCGTGGTTTCTTGTACGCTTTCTTCTTGTTTATACTCGTGGTTTCTTGTACGCTTTCTTCTTGTTTACTTCAATTATTGGATCCATGCTGAATATGAATCATGCATCTCATTACTTTCATGGATTTTGCATTTTATTTTCCATAGTCTAGCACATTAGTTTACAATGATCCACGTTTAGGATTTTTCATACATAAACGCTATGTATTTTTATTTAAACTGTACAAACAAAACAAAACCAGCGTAATTTCATAAGTGAGTTTTGGAAAGGGTTGTATGTACGTGGTGCTTTCCTAAGCAATATCTAGAGAACTTCTATTAAGAGAAAGTAAAACTAAACCTCCCGCCATATATAAAATAATAAATTATGTATCCTACTCATATGGGTAGAAATAGATAAATGTATGTTGATTGTTGAGCCCTACATGGTGTGGGAGGTATAATTTGGTCTTTTCTAACCATATGGATAACTTTTGCTCCATGAGCTAACTTTTAGGTTAAGTTTAAGGTCCATTTTCAATTCTTATTATTAGAGTTAGACTTATTCCAATTCTTGATTTATCCGATGTTGGATCCACCCATATTATATATATTGTCCAAGCTTTAGATATTCAGTCCTGAGTGTGAGGGGAGTATCAAGTCTCACATTGGTGTGGGGGGTGTAATTTGATCTTTTTATATGGTCTCGACAATCCTCACCATATGAGCTAATTTTTGGCGTTGACTTATACCCAAAGTCAATTATCTTATCAAAGCCAAACTTATCTCAATTTTTGATTTATGAGATGTTGGACACTCATATTATATTGTTCATGTTAAGATATCCAGTCGCGTGAGAAGGGTGTTGTTGGAGGTGTAATTTGGTCTTTTTTTGACAATGTCAACCATCATATGAGCTAGCTTTTGGAGTTGAATTAGATTCAAAGTTCATTTCTTAATGTAGAATACTAATTCAGATAAATTAGACGCCAATAAAAGGATAAAAATATTGTATCAAAAGTAAGATCAAGATTTTAGCCTGCCCATTTCCGATAAATTAGACATATGCTACTTCCGGAGGGAGGAAACGTAGTAAGAGCAAAATTTCAAAAATCATTATGCCAAAACAACATGTGCATCATAAGATCACAACTGCGGCAATTGTGTTCAAATATATATATCCAACAGTATAATAACTGCATGAATTGATTTTGGAGAAATATGAGTATTATATATTGCTTCGGTATTTTCAACTTTGATTCTATGATGGATATGCATGAATTAATATTGTTGATGATAATTCTATTGGGCAGCTTTTGGGAATCCAATTATTTAAGAAATTTGTGGAACAGGATTCAAATTCCATTCAGCTGTCAACATTAGTGTTCTCCTACTACCTCACATAGAGGAAGGGGGACCATTGTCAATGCAATAGGCAATTGGGATTTTGGAGAATAAGTCACTCAAACAAATAACAATAAAACAATGTATTATTTTTATGCGTGTATATATACTTTAATTAGGCATTTGGGAAACGCAATGTGCTAGTAGCATCGCTATCAAATGCTTTTTCCAGAGAGGCTAGAAGATAAAGCCATCCTTAGTATATACTATGCATCATTGATCGATTAAATAGCTCTATAATTGACCAATTATTGGTGTCTTATTATGTTCATGACAACACTTCTGAGTTGAAAGGAATTAACAACTACTATATGTAGTTGCAAGCCTTGTTTGAGATACAGAGTTGGCTAAAATATCATCCAACTACAAAGGTAAAATTCAATCACGAGAGTCATACAATTTGAAATGGTAGGATTACGTGTTTGAATCTCAGTTGTAGTCCTATGACTATCTACCGCAACACTATTAAAACGAATGACAGAGACATTATTGAGAAAAATATAACTTTTTCTGGATGAAATGAAAATTAAATTTTATGCATATTATAGGAGAAAGATTTTCCATTCCAATCCCCATACGCCGTTAATTACTGTAATTTTAACTTCGTTATTCTCCAGTATTAATTACTCCTATGTTAAAGATCATTTGCTTCACATCGACATTATACTGAAGCCTATCGTGACCTAGACTATAGCAACACAAGAGTTATATACTCCACAAGAAAAAAGAAGTAACGTATAATAAGAAGCTTAAACTTAATTTTGTTTGATTCCCTTCTGGGAATTGTAACTTTATAAAGGTATATGATTCGATCTCTCTCCTTTGAAGCAACCTTTATTTAGCAGGGAAAAAAGTTGAGAAATATGATAGGAGTATGTTGTCATTGCCACAAGAAAAAGAAGTAACATATATATACTACAAGTGGATGTGATGGATATATATTAGTCGGAGCCGTCGGTAAGAAATGTTTTATCTTCAAAGCAGGATTTTTCTCATACGAATTCATATTAATTAACCAAGACCTAAAGTGGGTGTCAGACATTGGGTGAAACGAAAAAAAAAAGTTGGATATTAGTGGGATAGGGGGTGGCTTCTTAGGTGTGCAAATTAAAGAGAAGGATTGTGAAGAGGAAAATGAATAAAGGATTGTAAGAGGAAAATTCTGACTTTTTAAGATAATCTATATCTATCTATCTATTTATACTATTTTAAAAGCATGAATATAAATGTTGATTGACCAAAATATCCTTCAAATATTGAACGACTTTTATACCCTTCAAAGTTTACTTTTTCTTTTCAAACACATTAATTTGTTGGATAGAATTGTAATATCTAATTATGACTATGAAATCAACTAAAACAGTGCCAAGACTTACAGATTGCATACAATAAGAATTCTAATAAGACATAACATATGGAGTATGTAATTAGTCAACCTTCTCAGCAAAAAAAATTACTCAACCTAATACGAAAAATAAGCAGTTAAAAACAATACGGAAGAGCATGGATTGAATAACTATTATTTCAATTCCTCTAATAAACTATGTCCAAACTCCAATGTAAGTTTGCGTAAATTTTGAATAGCATTACAGATTCATGTGTTTCTTTCTTTTGGTCTATGAAGGTATAAGTTTCGTGTTTAATTTCTTTTGGTCATACTTTTATATGTCTGGATCGCAAAAATATTGATAAGTTCTAATATATGGAGTAGAATTTGTTTTTCTTCTCTTCTTCTAATGTTTGGGTTTTGTAAATAACGTACTGCTGATGGTATAGTTATTAAGATTTTAAAATGCACTAAGGAAACTATAGAGGTTAATAATACACATAATAGTTGTTGATGATGTAATTACTAATTAATCACTTTTTAGTATAAAAATTGAGGTGATTTGCTTAAGCGTTTAAGAACATATCTCCATTAATTGCTTGTTTTGGATTGAAGATTTTGTTTAAAATTTTGAATAACTTAGATTTAAAAATGGAACTGATCTTAAAAATACACGTAAAGAAATTTTATCGAAAACAAAAAGTTGAATTTGACCGATATATGTTAAAATAGATAACTACCTGTTGAAAAAAATTTGATGAAGAACCATGGCGTTATGAAAACTTTTAGCTCACATATTCTCAATTTGAATAGGAATGTGTTGTGGGTAACTAAAGGTCCAATAAAATATTCTTTTTAAAAGTGGTAATATTCAGTGGAGGACAAAATAATAGGTAATTTCTATCTATCAAGCTCTGGTGTTGTCTTTAGATTTAAATTTTATAATAATTTTAGGCGTTACACGTGCGAGGATATATTAGGCATAAAAAGAAGTTGCGCGTGAATTCTATATATTAAGATAAGGATAGTAGCACGAGGATTTATATTTTGTGTCACTTGGTAAAGTACGTTGGGATAGGAAAACTAAGAGTTCTCACATATGATGAGTGAAACTTTTTTCCCCATAATTCGTGTGAATTATTTATGGACGAACATGCTACCACATATATTTTTATCAAAACATATTTGACTTCTTCCGCAAACAAATGGTCGTTATTCTTTTAATTTTGCGTAGTAACAATTTTCAGTTTAATAAAATAAATAAAGTATATGGTTACTATATAGCTCAATTCCTAATGCATGGGTTATTTTAGTCATGACATATCTTTTCATGTAGGTAAAAACATAAAGGATATATATCAAAAATAAGATTTTAATGGGAAGTATTAAGTGGATACGATCAAACAATATTTTTATACTTTATAACATAAATAATATGTAATTTCAAATAACATTACCTTACTTGAGAAATTGACAGGGAATAACGTGTGAGGCACGTTCATAGAGACTAGTTATTTTAAAAGCTTGAATATAAATGTTGGTTGACCAAAATATCCTTCAAATATTGAACGACTTTTATACCCTTACTATTACTATTAACATTTAATTACTAATAATCCTAATTCTATTCTCCCAGCCGTTACTAAACTCATTACCAATCCTATTTCAACTAACCCACCTTTGCCATTACTATTTACTAATCCGTTTTTTTTCCTGAAAACTCATTACTAATCCTATTTCAACTAACCCACCTTATAGCTGACTTTACTAATAATTTTTTTTTTCAATTACTAATCATATTTCAATTGACATATCTAATAGTCGAGTTTTACAACGTCTACTATACTAAATTCCTAATCCTACTTCGGTTGATCTTCTTCTCCTTTTCTATTTGGATTGTACTCACAATTTAATTTGATGGGAGTCAAATACGTCTATAACAACCCCATTGTTTCACACATTCTCCATCATAATTTTTTGGCATACTTCTCGAAAGGTATTATTTCTTTCTACTATTATACTTTTACCACTTTGCCAACTGTCAATAGCTATTGCCAGTACAAGTTGCCTCTCCTCTTTAGAAATTATTAGATATCATATTAGATAATAAATATTAATTTGTATTTAGAGTAGATATTGTTTTGAAACTTCTTCGTAATTATTACAAGTGTTTTGAAAATAGCAATGGAATCAGATTTGGCAAATGAATATGTGCCTATAAATAATCTTAGAAAGTCCGATGTTCAATGGGTAATAAAGGTATTGGTCATTAAAAGAAGACCGATAATAGGATATAAAAACGCAAGTGGTGATGGTTTCCGTATACCGTTGATAATTGTGGATGAAGAGGTAATATTTATTGTATATTTGTATTATTTTTCTTACTTATTCATATTTTCTTTATTCATCAAATTAATTTTTAAATAATATGGTGGGTTTTGAATTTATTAAAGAAGATTCTCATGCAATCAATTAAATAAAAGAGTATATTAGTTAGGTTAATTTAGTATAAGTTTATTTAATTTAATATAGGTAATTAAATAAAATAAATAATACTCCATTATCTAATTTATTATGATTGAGATTGACTGAGAATAAAGTGCAACTGCACGTTTATAGAGACTAGTAATAGCTAAAAGAGCCAAAGAGGTAACAACGCCTTAATCTAATGGTGAGTATCCTAATTGGGACACGACATTCTTTTCAGACAAACCAAATTTATCCCTACAATTGAATGAGAAGCCTGTATTTGGCGAATGATGCTAAGGTTATCAGAACCTTTTTGTTTGTTCAATCTTACTAGCTAGTGTTTGGGCACGTCATGTCATGTGTGTATACGCTGTATCAAATGAACATAAACTTTTTAAGAACCAAATAAATAAGTATAATATGTGTCTCATCATGAATTTTAAAATAAAATCTAAAGAACAAATTACAAATTCCTAAAAATGACAAATGCTGAATTGTTGATCAGATTTAGCGAAATCACTAAAGGCAGAAACCATCCTTAGTTTTACTACTATGTTGTTCCAATAGATAATCACGTAGCTTCCAACAATGGTGCAAAATTCAAGTGAAACTTTGCTCCTTTAAAATATTTGCGGACCAATAATTATTTACTACGTATTCTTAGGGAATTGACAACCCATCAATTGCGGCATTATGCATGTGGTTAATTTCGAATTGTAATTGTTTGTAGATACATGAGTAAAGTCCTCTGAAAGTTTCAATGTGAACATTAACATCACAAAAACATTTGTAATTTACAATATTTTGTACAACAAGTGCTTAAGAGACAATTGGGTATAACTTTATCATTTATTGAAAGATAAATTTATTTATTTTGGTAAAAGCAGTACTAAAAGAATAGTGAGAGACAATTGGGTATAACTTTATCATTTATTGAAAGATAAATTTATTTATTTTGGTAAAAGCAGTACTAAAAGAATAGTGAGAGACAATTGGGTATAACTTTATCATTTATTGAAAGATAAATTTATTTATTTTGGTAAAAGCAATACTAAAAGAATAGTGTTCGTACGTAAAATGATTCGTCCTTTCTTTGAGCATTCTGGTTATTCAACATTTCACTTTTAAAATAGTATACATAGATTTACTTAATTGACCATGGTTTTCTCATAATTGCCTTTACTTTTTTTCGAACTACTTTCATTTGCTTTTAGTTTTAGTTTAGCCGAATGTCTATCGGAAACAACCTCTAGCTCTATCTCCAAAGTTAAAGGTATGGTTTGAGTATACTCTGTCCTCTTCAGACCCACTTGTGGAATTACAATGGGGATCACTACAACAAAATATGCTTTTAGCGGCAATTAATTTGCGGTAATAACTTAATTGCCGCTAATTATATTCTAGAATCAATTATTACCGGCAATTTCAAACTTTAGCCCTAACAATAAATGCCGCTAAAGGCTTTAGCGACTTGATCTAATGACATTAACCAATTCTTGGTAAATGTTTTGGTGGTAAATATCACGCTAAAAGGAAAATATATTGTCACTAAAAGCCTCTTTTGGTGTAGTGATGATGTTGTTGTAGATTTACTTAATTGATCGGCTTGTAATTAAATGAAACCCTAAAAGATATTAAACCAAAGTTTTTAAATGGTGAGGAGTCAACTTACTTGCGAAGGGGTGAATTAAACCAAACGATAAGTGGCCTAGTAGTGGAGTGGAATCTATTAGATGATCTTTCTTTATGCAAAAAGGAGTTTAATTAAAATTACAGAAAATACAAATATCCCATAGTAAAATAAATGGTGGGACAAAAAGGAGAAAAGATAAAGAAGGATGAATATTCGAATCTTCAAAAGGGCAAAAAAAAAGATATAAAAGGGGAACAGAAAGGCACTTTTTTTATTGGCTTAGGCTTTTGTCGCGTGAATGTACGGACATGGAATAAGCCGTGGCGAATTGGCCTTGTATTCCTAACGATCTACAATGCAAACTATGCAAAAGCATATTCCTTGGAATGTTCTCTTTTCCATTATGTTGTGGACTACATAAATCATAATTGCGATTTTTATAAGGTCCCTTTTTATAATATATCCTTTTTGCTGTCTATCATTATGTATTGGACTCTACTTAATGAATTCAAGAATCATGCAGCTTTGTTTTTGGTTCATCTGTAACTTTTGTCTCTGTGGGTCACTAGTGTTGTTTTGCTCAAAAAGAATAATGTATCACTCCGTCCGTTTTAATTTGTTTGATATAGTTTGATTCAATGAAATTAAAAAATTGTAATTTTAAATATGCCTAAATATTGGTGTTACTATATAACTTTTGAAATTTTTGAATCTGAAACATATTAATTCTCATTAGGAATAAACATTATTTTTCTGTCTTCTATTTGTGGAGGAAGAAAAGCACCACCAAGCCAATAAAAAAAAAATCAAAACCTACATGAGGTAGACTAAGGGACTTGTGTGCCTTGTGAGAGATTATCTCGGGTCTCGGTATCAGGGTTGTGGGAACAAGAAATTTCAGTAAATAAAAGAAACGTAATAGGAGTCATGAAGTCATTTGTTTATTACAAAACAAGTCTTGGGCCGTAGTTGTCCTCTCTTCCAGATCCTCGCTTTTACGAGCCACATTAAGCACTAGTCTTCTTGGGAGTTCTCTCCTTAACCACACCTTTCTCGGCTTTGTTGCCGAGCACTAGTCCTGAGCAATCTTTTCCTATTCATCAGTGTTCAAATTTGGTATTTGTGCCTCTTCTTATCAGGTTCCTCTAAGACCACAAAATGGTTCGAATTGACTATGTCTAGTTGGGTCATTCCACTTGCATACTAGTGTCGAATACATTTTTACTGTTGCCGCTATATATTGGTACCTCACTCAAAATAAAAATAAAAATAAAAAAATAATTATTTTTAAATATAAGAATATATTTTTTCGTTCTAAATTAATCAAAATATAATATTAAACAAATTGGAACGATGGGAGTATCAAATAGCAACAGTATATACCGGAGAGCCAGGTTCTGCAGTAATATACTAATATGTAATCTTAATCTCTCTAAAATGTCTAAAGACTACCGTAAAAGGAACTACAAACTTATATATTACAGCCTTCTATATGTTGCTACCATAATTGGACAATGGATTGTTTTGCTCTCTGCAGATTGCAGTATGGTCAATCAGTTATATATACTTGATGCATATATAATTCATTTAATTTTTTTTTTTTTTTGGCGACAACACGAAATGGAAACTTCAAGCCCTAATTTGAAACGAAAGGAACAATGTTTCTGTTCCCTTTCTTGCCTTTTTTGAAAAAGTTTACATTTTATAAGGTTGGAAAAGAAGCGGAATAAAAATTTATCGTAAAAGAGCAATTATTGTTGATAGTAATTAGTCAATCTATTGTCATGTCCCATTTGAAACTTCATTTCCTCTTATAGTCACGATTATGACAGTCAACAAGTTGCATCTATTAAAATATATATGTAAAGCAAATAGAGTTTTTGATAATAAAATATTTAAAGTTTTAGTTACTCCTATCTTTTTAAGTTTCAAAGCTTAAAGCATTACAAGACGCAATTAGTGGAAGAATACTCAAGACCAGCTAGTCTAATATTCTAACACCTAAAATCAATTTGACAAAGATTATCATTCAAAAGATGATTTAATGGTTGTAGTTTGTTTTGGTGTCAAAAAATGGATTTTTTTCTTAAGAAAAAGCATTGATTAAAAGGCATGTGATTGACAGCACAATGATACAAAGGATTTTGTAACCAGTCTTTTTGATTTGAGGTCTTTCTACTCCTGATACCCTTCCTGGAAAGTGGTCGGGTGTGGGGGGGGGGGAGCGAGGGGGTAGGATGCTCTTTAATTAGGGTGTAATTTGCTTTGTTTGTTGGTATAGTAATTAACTAATTATTCACATTAGTTACCAAGAAAATAAAAGGCGTTTGACGAGAATATGAGCTAGTGGTAAAGTTTCTTACGGAAAAAGGAAACAATTCCCTTTTGGTCGACCATATTTTCTGACTTTTAAATTGTTATATACTCCTTAAAAGATACTTGATCTTAATCATAAACGAATTTTTCTAAATTATATTTTGTCTCTCTTAAAACATCTCACTATTAACTCTTCAGTAATAAAATTGCTAATATTTGTACCAAAGGACACAATGATCGACCACACGTTCCGAGATTGTTCTGTTGAAGTTAAAAATTACGAATATTGAAAGTTGAAATTGTGTCTAGTTATGATTGTTTTTGGAAGAAAAAAAAAATTGAAGTTTTGTTCGTAATTTCAGTTGAAATATTTCTAAAGTCAAACTTTCTATTTTTAATTCTTTATTTCAAGTTGAAATAAAAAATGATGAATAGACTAATTATAAAATGAATAATGATTTGCAACTAATATTTTTATAGACTTTTTACCACCCTCAATCTTATTTAATCTATTATAACAAATTACATATAATTTATTTTAGATTACCAATTAATGTCTTTAAATATATTCACAAGCAAGGAGTGCATTTCAAGTGATCTATTGTACAAATAATAAATAATTTCTTACACCATTAATACATAAAACTCTACCCTGTCTGTCTCAATTTATGTAGTGCTTTTCATTTTCGAGATTGAAACCATGTACAGTTTGAGTTAAAGGTTTATCGAAAACAACCTCTTTACCTCCACAAGATAGCAGTGGCGGAGCCACTCATGGCCAAGGGTAGTCACCTGCACACCCTTGGCTGGAAAATGGTACTGGTATATGGATTAGATATTATAGTTAACTGGATATAAATTAAATTTTGAACACCCTTAAAATAATTGAGATAGATAACTTAGAGGTAAAGGGTGTTCAGTTTTACCTAAAAGTCACGGTTTAAAGCTTGCATCAAATGCCGGTCATTTTCTTTCTTTAAAATAAAACATACAAACAATGTCTGAAGTTACTTGGTTGATTTGTATTTGCACTTATTTTCTTCCATGTTCCGACTAAACTTATTTGTATTTGAGTTATGATTTGCATTTGGTTTATTCCTATGTTGGTTTGGAGTTACATTGGACTCATTTGTTGAAGCGCTTTTAGTCTTTCTTCTTTCCTTCCTATTTCCTAGAAAAGAAGAAGAAGCATTGTTAAAAAGAAGATAACGAGATCTAATAGCAACTTAGCTACCACTTATTTTGTTCTCTTTTCTTTTTTAATTGCTTCTGTGAACATTTTACTTATCCAACTTTGTTCCCTTTTTTTTTTTTTTTTTTTTTTTTTTTAAAGAAGATTAATTAGTCGTTATCTCTCACTTTGTAACATTCTCGGAATGCCCCTTGTTGTTCTCCACTTGTGGGATTACGTACACTGAGTATGTTGTTGTTTGTTATTGCTGTCATTTGATACTGTAATCACCGTAAGAGTTTTCTAGCAATGAAATTTATCAAGAATAACTTGCGAACTCAAATGGACCATAAATTTTTAGGCGGGTGTGCAGTGATGATATTAAAAAAAAAAAATTCGTTGCACTCATTCATTGGAAAAAAATTATATACTCGTCAACATTTGAACAACCTTATCAAAATTTCTAGCTCCGCCACTACAAGGTAGGGGTAAGGCCGTGCAGAGGTAGAGTTACGTTATTAGGTTAATTGCAATGCACGTGAACTCATGGTTTCTCCACAAAATTAGGTATTTTATGTATGTATTTTTAAAATTAATATAATATTATCTGCCGGCGCTAGCGCTTTAAAAAGGTCCAATGGTAAACTTTGTTGAATATTAAGTTATTTACCTAAAGGAGTAGGGATCATTTCTCACTCGATACATTTTCCCTCCTTTTTTTTAGTGGTGCGCTCGTATTATAAAAATCCTAGATCTATCTATGAGGTTGAGTACACAGCACCCTCCTCATACCTCAGTCTTAAAATTACGTGACTGTTGTTGTCGTTAAAAATGTGATATCAATTGGAGTATGAACTGAGGTAGGTCTGCGGTTGGAGGTAGAAGGTAGGGCGAGCACAGGCACAGGAACATTACTCGTTTTGTCTGCAACTTGAAAAGAGAGGAGGACCTACGCCTGCCTCCCGTCTCCATCGCTAAACGGCCGTTAATGTGCGCGCCTCGTCATGCATGAATCACATCATTCCTATTACTGCTTTTATTTATTGATTCAATGTTGACCGTTAGTTTTTTATAATAATAGAACTCTAGGTACTTTCACCGTTCGTTTATTGTTTATATAGTAAATAAATAAGTGTGTACTTATAATTCATCGTTCTGCCTTCGCATCACACTGAGCGGTTGTTATTACACGAAAAACCATCCACTTCTTAGTTTTACTTCTTCTTTTTTATAAAGAACCAAATTCTCCTAATTTTATCAAATATAGTTTAAAATTATCTTTCATTAATAACTGGGCTCGAATATATTTTCGTCGTTATAAGATTGGTTCAAATATATATATACTCTTGTTTATTAAAGCCTGAAGCTTTCAAATACATAGGTCTTTTTTACAAAGAAAGAATGTCAAATATATTCCTGAACTTGAAGAAGGGGTTCACTGACTCATTGTTTTGGCATTAGCACTTCAACAATGAGAAATTCTAATGACTAAGTCTCTATTGTCTCTATTCCCCAAGCTCAAATTAATCGCACTCAAACGTCAAATCATCTCAAATAAAATTAAATTAAACAACGATCAATTGCACCACCAAATTGGATTTCGATTTATGTTAGAACTAATTCGTAAACACTACTCTATCACCAATCTTTCTCAGATTGCAATTATAGCTCCACACCTCCTAATACTAAAATAAACCTAGTTACACATCACTACTTCTATACAATTTGCAACAATATTGTGACGGTAAAAAAACAGGGATCTGTAAACTGATGATAGGGGAAAAATAATAAACAAGAAGGCATGAAAGAGATCGTTTGAATGAGGTAGGTTTTTTTGTAGTCTTTCGGTGTGTGCCGTTAAGGTGAAATGGTGGTGAGTTAAGGTGATCATGTGGTGTTTTTCATCAATTTATGATGGATATTGATATATGATGATAGATGGTAACAGAGAAAAATCAAATCTGCATAATTTCGTAAAGTTCGGAGATAAATTTAGACAATTTCAAATAATTCAAAAATAAGCTTGACCACCTTCCTTTGTAAAACCAAAGGCTCATGTGTTGCTAAGTTATTCCCCACTAATTTGCTTTTTTTGTTGCTTAATTTTTGCGGTTTGGTATATTCAGTTGTTTGCTTAGATGCAACATTTTCATGATGAATAAGAGCATATTTGATTGAGAGATTAGATATATGTAACCGCAATATTAATGAAAGACAAATTTAAACTATATATTTCACAAAGTTAAATGATAAAATTTGAACCTTTTCCTTTCATCTTACATTAGAAAAGTTAGTTGTTACTCTAGTTTTCTTTTTTCAAACATCTCTTTCCGCAACATTATTATTTTACGGCAATTTTTTTGGCTGATCAAGAGTAAATTGTAAATTAAGACAATCTTATAAATAACAGATTATAATTTAAATTGCATCATTTTTTACTGGCAAGGACGACAAGTAAAATAGTCCGGAGTGAGTAACGGAAATAAAGCGAATGCACTAGCCAATGAAACATACCGTTTAAGAAAAGCATGAAGCAGGTCAGGGAAAGTTATTTTAGATGCATCTAGAGCATGTTTAATCATGCTGTCAAAAATTACTTATTTTAATTTTTTGTTTGTTAAAATAAAATTTTAGAAAAGTATTTTTGAATGTCAATTTATGAAACATTACCAAGGTTCATTTGGCAGTTAGTATTATTTAATCTGTAAAATAATTTAAATATTATTCTGAAAGATTTTAATTTAGTATTTATTTTTCTTTATTTAAAATAAAAAATTTAAATACATATTAAAGACTTTTAATCGATACTCCTGTGAAATATAGTTTTAAAAAAAAAAGTTGGTATATGGGATACTTTTTTTTTTTTTTTTTTGACATGATGACTTCAACATATTAAAATAGACCATTTTTTATTAACCTTTTTTCTTATTTAGTATCACGTGGCGGTTGAAAGTGAAACGTTGCTTAGTCATTTCATTTGATCGGAATAAGAATTCCCGGATAAGCCCGGAGCGAACCTTCCGAGGAAGTTGTCTCGGGTATTAATGGGAGATTAACGTTGTATGACCGGTTCGGATTCGAAGCAGAAGTTATAATTTAGAATTAAAGCAGCATTATCGTCTATTATTATCCATTAATAGGATAGATTTACAGCTCAAAGCTGGTGATTATCAACTATAAAAGAAGCTCAATAGCTCATTGTATGGATCATCGAAATACACTTTCTTACACTCAATTATACAATCCAGTTCTTCCAATTTGAATAGTTTTACTATTCTTTTGTTCCGGATCACCATTTATTTATAAAAGGCCTAGGCGTACAAGTGCTCCACCGAAGGAAAACTTATCAAAGAATTTTCTCCGGGGATCATATCAGCTCAGGCTCAATTATATTATACCATTTCTATTTTATATTGTCTTATTAATCTTGTTTTCTTACTTGTTATCAGTTATTTAAGCACTATTCATAACAAATCAATTCACCTATCTTTTAAACCACAAACAAATTTAACTGTACATTTTTTAAGGTAAACAGTTTGGCGCCTATCGTGGGGCTAAGGATAATTGTGATATTGTTTTGTTGTTCTAATTACTTTACTTATCACTTTTTAATCCCTGTTACCAGGTAGTTTTTGACAATGACAAACACTGAAAATCAAGCTGATGGAGTATTGAACAATGTTAATGCACAAGAAAGAGATGCGGCAACAGGAGAAGTCAGGGCGAGGGATCATCAAGCCCAGATTTCCCCTTATGGATCCAAACATACGAGAAATGATTAACTCTCAAGGATGAACGCAAAGAAGAAGTGGCGGCTACAAATCCAGGGTTAGCAAAGATCCTGGAGCTACTGGAAAAGCAGCAAAAAGCTATTACTGATTTGCAAGCAAGAAGGAATAATGCTGGAATAAACCTACCCAATGCGAATGCTGAGCACGGAGAAAGCAGCAATGATACCCAAGGTGACAAAACGACGCTGGACATTATGCAATACACAGGCCCTTTCCAATAGGCTAGAAAAGAATGCGAAAGAATTAAACAGTCGATTGGATCGGAACAAAAAAGAGTTTAAGGCATTTAATTCTCGGATAGAACAGATTCTAGGAGCCCCGCCGGTACTGAAGGGAATGGATTTGAAGAGATATGTGCAGTTCTAATTCCCACCAAGCGCAGCGCCTAAGTTGATCCTGAAGAGATTCAAAATGCCTGATCTGCCCAAATATGATGGGACCACAGATCCTCAGGAGCATGTGACATCATACACATGTGCTGTTAAAGGAAATGATATGCAGCCGGACGAGATTGAATCTGTTTTACTCAATAGTTTGGCAAAACATTGTCCAAAGGGGCAATGACTTGGTACTCTCTGCTACTGGAGCATTCGATTCATTCTTTCGAAATGCTTGCAGATGCCTTTATCAAAGCACATGCTGGAGAAAAGAAGGTGTCAGCAAGAAAATCGGATATATTCAAGATTGCCCAAGGCGACTCTAAGTTGCTTCGTGAATTCGTTATAAAGTTCCAAAGAGAATGTATGCTATTGCCAGCTGTCCCGGATTAATGGGCAGCGGAGTCATTTACTAAGGGGTTAAACCCTAAAAGTTCAAGTGCCGTGTTAAAATTGAAAGAAAACCTATTGGAATTTCCTGCTACAACTTGGGCAGATTTCAGAACAGGTATGAATCAAAAATTCAAGTGGAGGATGATCGGGTTACCGACTGGATCAACTGGCCGGAGTCGGAACCATGACAAGTTACGAAGAAATGTTAATTATGGCTCCGGATTGGGAAAAGAAAGATATCAGCCTCACGGTCGATCAGAGAGGCCCCGTTCGGGGATGGAAAGAACTGTGGTAACCAGTTCGAGAGAGCGAGCTTCGACAAAAGCAGCTCAGATGATGACAAATTTACATCAAAGGCCGTCTCAGTCAACGGTGTTGAAAACCAAAGTTAGTCGGATTATTGTTTCAACGTCGATACGGCTTGGCTGGTTGCGGCTCTTGAAAAAATTGACGATACCAGGTGGCCTGAGCCCATAGGAACGGATCCCAGTAAGAGAAATTCAAATTGATTTGTGATTTCCATGGGCACTGAACTGTTGATTGTCGTCACCTTAGAGATAAGGTCATAAAGTTGTTAAAGAAGGGACATTTGAGGGAATTTTTGAGTAATAGAGCCAGAGATGGTTATGGAAAGAGCAAGGGTTCAAGCAGACATTTTGATCAGGGCGAGCCTAGTCAGGTGATCAACATGATAATGGGAGGAACCGAGATCGCGGGAACTCCTTTTATCACGAAAATGACGAAATTCTCAATAACACGGGAGAAGAGATTGCGAAACTTTGTCCAAGAAGAAGCGATCGTATTCACTGATGAAGATGCAGATGACGTTACTCTTCCACCTAATGAAGCCTTGGTAATCTCTGTTATGATTGTGGATTGTTGGGTTAAACGAATTTTGATTGATTCGGATAGTTCAACAAACATCATCCGGTGGAAAGTGATGGACCAATTGTCGATGTTGGACGGACTGACACCATCTTCTAGAGTGCTTAATCGGTTCAACATGGCAAGTGAGATGGTAAAAGCTGAAATTATATTACCAATCAATGCGGGAGGAATGCTCAAACCCACCAAATTCTATGTTATTGACGGTGATATGAGTTACAATACGATCTTTGGAAGGCCTTGGATACACGATATGAAGGTAGTGCCTTCGACATTGCATTTGCTTTTCAAATTCCCTACACCGAATGGAATTGGAAAAATTCGGGGTGAGCAATCGGCAGCAAAAGGAATGTTCGCTATTGAATCACATAAAAGCAAAAACTAGAGCTTGACAAGGAAGAATCAGCTTCAACAAATGAGAAAGGGATTGAAACTGAAGCAAAATAACAATTACAACAAGTCGGTTCGACAGTTGCATAGGTTGTGGGTTCACGAGAAGTGGAAGTCACTGAGTCGAACGTTGAAGAGCCTGAAGAAGTGGAAAATTATGGAGTGCCTAGGTCATTCGTAGTCCCGGATGAATCGGACGCCACAAAATCCACCATAGAGGAACTGGAGCAAGTTGTTCTTTTTGATCAGCAGCTAGAAAGGAAGGTATACCTGGGCACCGGGTTATCCCCGGAGCTTAGACTTGATTTTATTAGATTTCTTAAAGATAGTATTGATTGTTTTGCTTGGTCCCATTTAGACACGACAGGGATTTACCCATAAACTAAGCTTGGACTCGAGGTTTTCTCTGGTAAAGCAGAAGAGGAGGCGCATGTCACGCCCCGAATCATGGCCTGGGCGAAACACGGCACTCGGTGCCTTACTGCATGTGACCGAGCGAACCACATGGCTTGCTGAATCATCATGAGGCATAACATGAGCGGAATATAACGTGAATGCATGATGAGCCTTTATAAAACGTAGTAAGTCATAATACTTAATAAAAATACTTGTTTAAACATGAGTGCGGAAATAACATGAATGAGCCAAAATAGCTATACGACTCCGAATGTCGACATAACATAATCGACTTGTCTAGTCTATGAAACCTCTGTCATGAGTCGGTGGAAAACATACTTGCGGGACAAGGCCCCCGGTACCCTTAGATGCATAACTAATCATAAAATAAAGATTGACTAAACCCGAATGAGATGGGGCTCACGATAAGGCGATACGAATGCGTCCCTGCGAGCGGATGTGTCGTCCGCATATCGGCACTGCGTCGTGAAATGCGGGCCCGGGCCGGGCAAATAAAAGGGGACGTCAGCACATTGAATGTACTGGTATGTAAAGCAACTGAATGAAATAACATGGGACATGAAATAACATGATAAGAACTGAAACTGAAAACCTGGACATGAACATGAGCATGAGCATGAGCATGAGCATGAGTACATATATATGTAACATAAGTAAAACATGATAAGTAGGGAGAGCATTTCATAAACCGACCATGTGATATCACCACGTGGGTACGTGGAGTCTGGTACCTCGCCGGACCCGGCGAGCCCCATACCTTGCCGAGGGTATAAGGTGGTAACATGCACGATGGATCCGTTCGGTGTAAAATTAAGGTATCGTCTAAGCTGGCGGAGCGATCCTTGTCCTACGGTGGCTACGTAGTTTCGAGCTATCCGAGCCTTCTCGGTGGTCGTGCAACTCCCAAAACATGAACATAATATAGTTGGCTAAGAAGCCCATGATTTTCGTGAATTAACTTGTACTTGTCTTGTAATCATGATTTCACGAAAATAACTTGTAAACATAGTTTCATGAAATAACTTGTAAACATGGTTTCATGAAATAACTTGTATTTAAACGTATGTATCTTGAGTCATGGTATGAACATAGTTATAAAATACAATTGCATGAAATCTTGTAGACATGTAGGATATTCATGAAATAAGCATTTTTATTCAAAAACATGCATGCAAGAACCCATGGAATACAAGATATGGGTTTTCATGGATTACGGACGGATTCTCAATAATCATAAAGAAATATTAAGAACTCAATGATGGAATTATAACAATTCATACATAATATAATCATGGACATGGACCTAGGGCTATCATGAGCATGGTATAGAAACCCTAGTTTTAGTAGAGAATCATAATTTATGGATTATGAGGCGTGGGGAAGAAGCAATGATGTTCCCGCGTAGATAGTAACTCTACATACCTTAGTCGCTCCAAAACTTGAATTAAAGACTTGAGCTTTGAAGAGGATTTCCAAAATCTTGAATTCTTGAACTTTGAGATGGTTTTCTTGAAAACCTTAGTTTTAGGAATGATGATTTCTTGTTTAGATTACAAGGATATGTATTAGAATTGACTTGGAATAATTAGAGTAGGCTTACCTTGGTTTTCTTGAGGTTTGGGACTTGTTCTCTATGGATTTAGGGTGATTTTTCGTGAATGGGGTGTTAGAGAAATAAACCCCAAGCTTAAATATAACTTAAAACGCGAAATCCCGAATTTTGACCCGAAACCCGACCTTTTGCGCGATGGGTCCGCGATGCACGGGCATCGCGCGACATTCTGCAGGTAAATACTCAGATTGCACCATCGGCCCGCGATGCGGAGCCATCGTACGCGCCCGCAAGCGCCCACACGCGCGACACGTATCGGTTCTGTACAGTGTTCGGTAAAATAGGCATAACTTCTTGTACATAGCTCTGTTCAAGGCCCATAATATACCGTTGGAAATCTATTTCAAAGGGCTACAACTTTCATGTTTTAAGTTTCCTCAAATTCCCAACGGATTTTCACGAAATTTGACTGGAAGGCAGACGTATCAAAACTTAGCCGATTCTATAGACTTTTAAACGCCTTACTATTAGCCATATTGAGACGATCATATCTCCTTGCTCCGATCTCTGATTGGCACAGTCATTATATCGTTAGAAAGCTATTTTTACGTACTACAACTTTCATTGAGGGTACTTTCCCAAATTCCCAACTAATCAAAGAGTTATCAACGCCCAAGTAGGCCTATCAACCATTTTCGCAAAACGTTCAAACCTTCAATTTTTCCGCTAAAACTCTAATGATATGAGTCTAACCTTAGTTCTAAGATACGGGGTGTAACAGCCCATAGCACACTACAACAACAAGTTTGTTAAAGAAGAGGTAATGAAATTATTGAATATAGGATCTATCAGGGTAGTAACTTATCCTGATTGGTTAGCTAATGTAGTGGCACAATGGGAATGGAACACGTGGCAGTTGAAAGTAAAACGTTGCTTAGTCATTTGGTTTGATCGGAATAAGAATTCCAGGATAAGCCCGGAGCGAACCTTCCGAGGAAGTTGTCTCGGGTCATTAATGGGAGATTAACGTTGCATGACTGGTTCAGATTCAATGTAGACGTTATAATTTAGAATTAAAGCAGCATTTATTGTCTATTATTATCCATTATTAGGATAGAAATTACAGCTTAAAACTGGTGATTATCAACTATAAAAGGAGCTCAATAGCTCGTTGTATGGATCATCGAAATACACTCCACATTTTATTTGGTCACACTAACCTTCCTTGCAGTTTACAATATTACTTTCACCTCCCTTATTTTAATTTCTTTTGATTGTTCTAGTTTTTTTTTTTTTTTTTTTTTTTTTTTTTTTTTTTTTTTAAATCAAACACAATTGTTCTAGTAATCTTAAATTGCTTTCTAATATTATACTTTATAAATTTATTAAAAGCACTAGGATCCAACCAGCAACTATAGTTTGAATTCAACCATTATAGGTTTGAACTCCAAGCATCACTATTTCTTCTTTCCGCTTCACACGGTATTCAACAAATCAATACCTCTTCTAATATTATGGAGACAAAACAAGTTAATCTCTTTTTGTCGGGGAGGAAAAACAATGAAGAAGCAATTACAATCACATATGAATCGAGAAGGCTACATTTAGGAACGATATGAAATACGTAATTATCATCGAAGTTTGTCTAGATGGAAGTTATAATACCAAGTTTGACTAGTCATTAAGAGATTGTTGATAAAAAATATCCATTTTATACTGGTGAAAAGTACATGAAAGGGATACTTTCTCGTTAATGCGCATAAATAGAAAGTGGAGTAGAAATTTTGGTTTACCCTACACCTTTTTCATGACCAAAAAAAAAAAAAAGTAGAAACTTAGAACTTCCAAATATTAAATATATCAAAATATTGTAGCCTTTATATATGAAGAATCAATACTCGTCTTGACTGCTTTTCTTTCTTCTGGTCTACATTCCGACATAGCTGGAATACTGAGCAATTTTCACAATGACATGATGTTTCCTTTTTTCTATTTGGGTTCATTGCACCAAACAAAAAAAGGAGAAAAAGAGAGGAAGAAAATTAAAGCAGCAGTTGTTATAGCCAATGCTAAGAAAAGAATCTGTGGTCTTCTATTGGAAAACTCATTTCTCTGCACCAATAATTGAGATATGTGACTCTTATGATCAATTGGCGAATCTATATATATATAGATAACATTCGAAATATTTTATTTTATACCTCACACAATTGAAACTAATTTTGTGAGACTTGATTTTTTTTTTTTTTTTTTGACATTTGATATTTATTGGATTGATCGAATATTTATCGGGAACCTCATTAGTATCTCCTTTGAGGATTGATGTCCAGTGTTTTATCATATTAAAGAAGTTCAACAAATATAGATATTCGTTAAAATTTGTGCTCCTACTCCTCCTACTTCATCTCCTGCTTCCTCTATTTCCCATTTTTTTTATGTGCTACATAAAATTGAAGACTCGTTATCTATTAATTAGTGGTTGATTTATTTGAAAAAACTTGAAAAACGTTATTATTGAATTTTTGAGTTTGATTGTTGAAGAAGACATGGTCTATTGAGTTTTTAAGGTTTGAGTGAACCTAACAATTGAAAATTACTGAGATTTATATTAAAAATATCAAATTTAGAGTTAATGGGTAAATTTGGATCAATTTTGAAGTTAAAACATTTTGGTGAAGTTTCTCAAATATTTCTGATAACCGGGAGGAATTGTTTACAGTTTGTCCAAAATTACGATAATTTTTTTTTACTAAATCCTTGTGATTGCAAGGACTTCTGGCAAAGAGCCTGTTTGGATGGGCTTAAAAAAAGCAGCTTCAGCTTATAAGCTGCTTTTTTTAAGGGGAGAATAACCTATATATACATAAGAATAGAGTATATTTACAAAATATGATGATACTTTCTAGTTTACAAAACATACCAATAGATTTCTTGCAAAATATGTACGAAAATTTGTGTATGAAAAGTGTATGAAATGTGTATATCTGGCTCAAAGCTTAAAATTTTCGCTCAAAATTTTGTGTATGAAATATGTATATCTCGTTCAAGGATTAAAAATTTCGCTCAATTTTTTGTGTATGAAATATGTATATCTCGTTCAAGACTTAGAATTCTCATATTTTTCGTATATGAAAATTGTATAGAAACATTATGAAATATGTATATAACTGTACAGAAATTATAAAAAATTCATGTTAGGTTTTTGAAAATTTCATACAACTGTACTATAACAACATTGTATACAACTTTCATATAGTTAATTTAGCAAATAAATTTTCATTGATTGTTATTTTATCAATTTTCACAATGTTCATGTTAAGATGGAAGAGGCAAAATAATGTCCAGAATAGGAGACGATATTTGAACTCCGATCAGGTTTACTTGGGCTTTGCCAAATTTAACACTGTAGCAAGTATGTAGCGAATGCCAAGCTATGGCTGGGCAAAGGCATCATATTGGTTAGATTGCAAAATGGGGAAAATGACCTAATAATGAGCAAATGGTCAACAATTTAACCCTATCTTCCTTCTCTCTCTGCTAGACTCCAACCCCTCTCCTTTCCCTTCCAGATCGATAAAAAATAGGAGATTAAAAAATTCCAACACCAAGTCAAAACTCAAATCAGAAGTATAGGGTTCCTCCGATGGTATATCAGGCGAAGATTTGAAGTGTTTGGAGAAATTTCATGTGGAAATTGGTTCCATGGCAAACCAATATGTATTGAAGAATGGAATTTGATGGCTCCATTCTCTCGGTATTTTTTTTTGAAATTTGCATTTTTCTAGATCTGCGCTTTTTCAAATAGTGTTTGTTTAGATCTGCCATCGAGCGTGGCGTGAACTCGCCAAAGTAGACGCCGGAGAAGGGGAAAAGGGAAGAGAAGGGTGGGGCGGTGGAGTTTTCGGAGAAAACAGAGAACGGGGAGAAAGGGAAAGGAAGGGTGTCTATTTTGGATGAAACAGAGAATGGGGAAAAAGGAAGGGAAGGGTGCACTTTTATTTTTTTCAGATCCGTTATGTTTTGTAATTAAGTTGGTATGTTTTGTAAATAAGAAAAAATATACTTATGTTTTGTAATATAGAGTCTTAAATAGTATTATTAGGTCATTTTCCCTTTTTTAAGCTAAGCCAAATGGGCCAGCTCATTTTTTTGGGCTTATTTTAAGGACAAAATGGCTTATAAGCTGGTCAGTTAAACACTCAAAAAAGCTAAACTTATAAGCTAAGCCAAACGGGCTCAAACTCATCTTTCAGAAACTCATGGTAATTTGCCATAATTTCTGAACAATTTATTTCAAAATTATAACAAATTTTGTACTAAAATCCTGGCGATTCACTCAAAATTGTGGCAAACAGGCCGATACATCAAAACTACTAGCAATATGCCACGAGTTGTGGCAAGACAAGTTTTTTGGTGATTAGTCAATAACTGAACTCCAACTTTTAGCGCGAAGACTGTTTTCACATAATTTTTTAAAACGAGATCAAAAGCTAAACACTACTAGAAATTTGGTCTATGGTAACGGTGCCGTTACCGTTGCAGTTGCTTGTTTTCCCGTTGCTATAGTGATAATGCAACGGGTTTAGTTACTGTTACAACGAGCTTGCGTTACAATGAGTCTATTGTGACGGTTAATTGTGACGGTTTGTAAAAAACCGTTGCAATATATTATCCTACCGCAACGGTTTGCTCTTCACGATTATTACAACGATCATGTATCTACGAAACGAGATATGAACCGTTGCAATATAGATTTTTGCATCGGTTATTCAACGCTATTGCAACGCTCATTTCGACTATTCAACTACTTGCTTCCCTATTGCAACGGTTGTTATAGAGCTAATGCAACGCCTATATAATATTGCAACGATTATTTTTAGGACTATTGCAACAATTATTAGAATTCTCTTGCCAGCAACGGGTATTGTAGGTCTACGCAACATATATTATGGGGCTACCGTGATTATTGCGGTGCTACTTGCAACGAGTATTATGATGCTACTGCAACGGATATTATGGTGCTACGCAACGGACTATAGAGGGCTAACACATATAGACCACGTATATATCCGACATCACTAAAATAATAACTCAAGATCCGACATCACAACGAAATAATAATTCAAGATCCAACATCATACCAAAATAATAATCTAAGATTCGACATCGTATATACCAAAATAATAATTCAAGATCAGAGCGTCATACCAAAATACTAATACAAGATCCAACATCGATCATACCAAAATACTAATACAAGATCCAACATCGATCATACCAAAATAATAATCCAAGAGGTCAAGTAATATACATAAAAGCAAAATATCAAGATAATGTTTGACCATTCAAGAGGTGGAACACGAAGTCTTCAATTTTCCAAAAAATTAACCCAATCCTCCTTAGTCGATCACGTATCTTCACTTCTTTCATCCCCTTGTTCAATTTCACCACCTACAAAAAATTGATAAGGAAAAAATGATTTAGAAAAGCTTTCATAAAAGAATTTAATCTCTACAATGCATACATACTAATGATGACAAGACTAGAAATGAATATACTCTTAGTCATATTCAAAGGTATTAGTGTTCACTTGACAACCATATTCAAACACACACCCTAATGTATTGGACAGCCATATCTCCGGTATAATCAAAGGTTGCAAAATGAGAGAATGGATGATATATGAATATTTCTCCGCTCAGCCAGTGACCGAAGCTGCAATAAAATAGCTGAAAGGCCAAAGGAAGAAATAATTAAGAAGAACCCGCGGCAGCCCGCAAGACTCAAGGCAAATAGCCAAACAAGCCCGTAGCAAGAAAGACAAATAAAGGAGGGGAGTGATAGGCATATTATCATAGTTAGTAGCTATTCTAACAACACATAGAATCGAAAACTTTAAGACGCGCAAATAGTCATAGTCATATTCAAAGGTATTAGTGTTCACTTGACAACCTTATTCAAACACACACCCTATGGCACAACCATATCTCTCGGTATAATCAAAGGTTGCAAAATGAGAGAATGGATGTTATATGAATGTTTCTCCACTTCAGCCAATGACAGCCATCGAAAACACCACCAGCCAAACAAAGGCTGCAGTTAAAGAAGCAAGTCAAGCTTCGCCTAATAAAGGAGGGAGTGATAGGCATATTATCATAGTTAGTAGCTATTCTAACAACACATAGAATCGAAAACTTTAAGATGCGCAAATAGTCTTAGTCATATTCAAAGGTATTAGTGTTCACTTGACAACCTTATTCAAACACACACCCTAATACCTTTGACGACCATATCTCTGGTATAATCAAAGGTTGCAAAATGAGAGAATGGATGATATATGAATGTTTCTCCGCTCAATCCAAGATGGCCAAATAGCAACAAGAAGCAATGAAATAAGAATAACAAGAACCAAGAAACTTGCCATAAATTCTGACCATCGGCAAAGACGGACCAAACAAAACTTTGTGGCAACGTGTGAGCAGCCCAAACAAACAAGTCAATTTGTTACAATGAAAGACCGCCTAATAAAGGAGGGAGTGATAGGCATATTATCATAGTTAGTAGCTATTCTAACAACAACACATAGAATCGAAAACTTTAAGATGCTCAAATAGTACTACACGTTCGGTTAGACCAAATAATACATGCCATTCTTCTTAAACATAATATTAAAAACATGATGACTATTCGGATACTTAAAAACAACCGAACTATCAAGAAAATCGATTAAATTCATTATATAGCAGATCTTATATGAGGTCCTTTAAACATATACTATTTTACTCGAATATACAAATAGGTATGCACATAGTTATAAACGAGGCACGTAACATACATATACACTGAAACATGATTCGAAAGAGGATTAGGACATACATTTTAAGACAAATGAACACACATTTTTAACATAAAAAGCAAAGCATAACTTTTTCTTTCCTTCACTTTCCTTTTGTCAATACCTTCATCTCAACCTTTCGGCCTTAAAAAAGGAAAGAAAAGGACCCCAAGACACCGGAGAGATGCTCGTCGGTCATTCCTCCTAGAAAATTAATTCATAAAATGGTACAAACTGAGAAAAACTGAGATGAAACTTCCAACTATTGTTTAGACTGGGGTACCAACAAAAGCAGGGCATTTGGTCTAGTGGTATGATTCTCGCTTTGGGTGCGAGAGGTCCCGAGTTCGATTCTTGGAATGCCCCTAGTTAATACAAGTTTTTACTTCAATTTTACTACTTGCAACTTGCAGCTCTGATCCTTCACTCTATATTCAAATAAAGCGAGCCATTAATTGCTAACCTAATTCGATTGGCTAGGGATCTCTAAGATACACTTCATATTTCCTTTTACTCGATCTTGGAATTATCAAAAAAATGCTATAATTAATCCTTTTTAGTTTGCGGATATATATACAAGAACACACGTATGTGCATGCAACTTATCAATAACTTTTTTTTCCAAGTTTTAGTTTAATTTTACCATGTTCATTGTATAGGAATTTGTAGAACCAATATAAGTCGGCTATATCGCAACAGAAGAAGTGAGACTAACCTTAATTGTTGCTATCTACTTGTGGGGCGTACGTAGCTTCTCCCTAGTGAAGGCGCACACAATCTTTTTGCTAGCATGTCCGGACTAATTAATCCCGCACGTTGGAGTTTTTCAATTACTTTTGAAGTAATGTCTCATATAACTTCGCTCGCATAGTTCTCTTTTGTTCCTCCATTTTTCCTCCATTTTTGGATCCTTTCTTGCATTTCTTGCACTACATCATTTGTGGCATTTGAAGTTGGTTCAAAAGTTCCAGCTTTTCCTTTCAAAGAAGTCTTTGTAACCCCCGTCCATATAGTCTTAGACGTCCCGGATGTTCGGACCCATAACGGCCGAGTATGCATCAACAAGCCGACTACCATCCGCGCTTAGTTGTGTTTCAATTTCCTCCATTTCAGCCTAACAAAGACAATCCAACAACCGCACTCAAGCAAACAAAAACTAACAATAAATAATAGATTTCAATAAAAACTTGCAATACATAATATACATACAATTTTACTAGTTGTGTCTTCATTTGACTCTTGTACAAGCGCCCCGGTTTCCTTGTTCTTGTTTCCACAAAGATCTCCTTAAGTGATACATTTCCCTTGGTTTTTTCCTAGTCACATCAAAATGGATATAAAAAATCGCTTAAAATGACAGGTTAAGACTTAATAAAAAAATAAAATAAGAGAACACACCAATTTATTGCGGACTAAAGCGAAACTTTTTTTGCCGGCGGTGCGGATTCAACAACTTCTTCCGATTCTCGCATTTGTTTTAGACATTTTCTACGCATACAGAGACAAGAAGATAAGAAGAGAGAAATTACAAGAAAAAAGAAGCGATGCGTAGCGATACCTTGCGAAACAGAGAAGAGAAAGGTAAAAAAAAACCTACAACGATGCCTATATCGCGACAACGAAAGAGAAGACAGAGAGAGACGAGGACACTTGCACCGGAGAAGACAAATGTATTACGGAAATATATTTTACACCGAATTTCTCGGACTTCCAATATTCGAGGAGCTCTTTAAATTGACATTCGAATATGACCAGGCCTTTTTGCCATTATGATTTCATCGGTAACTTTTGGTTTGTAACAAAGTTTCTTCAAGTCACTTTTATGCCTTCTCCAAGCGACATATGAATTGCATTCGAAGTCCACTTTTTGCCGGCTTCGGAATATCATATTTCTCCTACAATTTTGTGTCATTTTGTCGAGATAAACAATACTTTTAATAGATACTTAAATATTGGAAACTTCAAACCTTGGTATATATCCATAAATCATCTTTTGTGTCCATTTTCCTCCAATCAAGTATATCAAATGGGCAAAGGGTCGCAAATCCTCGCTAATGTACCGAGGAAGCTACCAAACTCTATTACAACATCTTGATAAGACCAATAGGTTGATTGAGCCTATTCGGAGGGATCAATTTACGCTCATGTCGGCTATGCACACTATGCATTTGCGTTACGCCTCTTTTTCTTTCTCCGAGTCGAAGGGCCTAAAGTTAAAAGAAAATGTAAGAAATTAGAAGTCATGGATGAATTTAATAAGTTCGTAAGCTATGTGTTACCTTTCGATTGTTCATTTGTGGGAGGAATTGTAGAATCCATTTGCATTTCGTCCTCGACGGCCGCTCCTCGACGGGGCCGTTGCTCCTCGACGGCCGTTGCTCCTCGACGGTCCGTTCTACATGTTGCTCTTCTACAAGTTGCTCATTTTGGTTAGCTTGTGGTGCTTTTCCGCCGTTCTCCAATTAATTCTAGCAGATGATCTCTCTCTGACCTTATAGCTTGAACAGTTTCGTTTGTGGTTAATAACTGCCGTTTTTTTTTTGCCAAGTATGACAATGAACCAGGTTTAGCATATGCTCTGGTTTGAGCTGTTTTGCTTCTTGTTGAAGGCCCTTGTTGATTCATGACTATCCAGATCTGTGTAAATCTAAGACTGAACAAGTGAGAAAATGCGGACGACAAAAATAATAAGCATGATACATATTATTAAAAATCTGATATAACACATGATGAAGATGTTGAAGATCATGATAAGATCACTGATCATGATAAGGTTACTTAGGATAAGTACAATCTTATTATTGTTATTGTTAAGTAGTTGTGATAAGCTTAAGTAATAGAGTTTAGTTAAATGTATAACTCTATCATAGACTAGTTTCCTTCATGCATTAGAAGTGTGCTATACGAGTGGTGCATGTGTATAAACTACTTTGCTAGCAAAGGGTAAAAGCAAAGGACAAAGCTAGTGATAAAAGTTGTGAGAAAGCCGGTGATAGTAGTGATGATTGGGAACAAAAGGATGTGTTCTTTGAGAAGTTGGATTTCGGTACTCTATCGAAGAAACCATGAGCCAATGTTTCCGGTCTAAGGTGATCACAACACCAACATCTAGATACCATGCTATATCCCATTCTCCAAATAACATAATTTAGTGGTAATTTAAATTACCGGGCTCTACATGGAAAATGATACCTTTAAAGGCTCCTTTGACTCATATGTATTGGAATATATCATTTCGTTGTGTCGAATTCTCCCTTGGTATCCCGTCTTCATATTTGTTTATCTATCTCTATTTGCTGCTTAGGAGGCTTGATATTATCCAATATGTATTGAGCTAAATCTTCATATAAACATCCCTTTAGTTTCTTTTTTCCCATTTGCCATGCCACATTCTCGCTATTGATATCCTCATTACACCAAAAGTCGGTGGTGTTACAAAATATAGATCCCCTAGTCGTATCTAATTATCGGATGAAAAACATGAGCCAATGTTTCCGTCATCTAAGGTGATCACAACACCAACATCTAGATACCATGCTATATCCCTAGTGATGTTTGGCATGCCGTACTTGGGCATCCAAACTCTAAGTTTTTAGAAGTTTTAGACAAAAATAAGTGTATCAATATCACTTGTTAGAATAAAAGTCCTCTTTTTTTTTTGTTTGTGTTAGTTGTCAAATGGGAAAAGGTTGTAAATTGCCTTTTGGCTTGAGAAATAAGATTGAAAAGGAACCTTAAGAAAATCGAATTGTTTGAGGTGTTTGTCAAGTTCCGTAAAATGGTTGAGAAACGCTTTTCTAAAAGCATTAAAGTGTTTCAAAGTGATGGAGGGTGAGTTTTCTAGCATTGTAGGAAGCAACGCAATATTTGACACCGACTTGACTCGATATAACTCATCTTTGTCAACCTTGCTAGCCGAGGTTCATGCGAATCCCAACTCGTGCACTTTCGGCCGTCAAGAGGATACTAAGATATGTACAAGGAACTATTTCTCATGGGCTATGTATTATATCTCAATCCTCATTCAAGATACGTATGGCTTCTCGCATGCGGCATAGTTCAAGTTGTGCAACAACAAGAAGATCCACCACATAACGCGCGATATATGTTGGTGCAAATTGTGTATCCTGGTCCTCTAGGAAGCAAAACACGAGGCAAGGTCAAGTGCGAGAGGGCCGGGCAAGGTCAAGTGCGCAGAGGCCGAATATAGAGCCTTAGGCCAGACAAGAACGAAACTCACATGGATAACTTATATTTTGCAGATATTGGAATCTACCTCAAGTCCGCTCCTACACCGTCTAAGAAGCCCAAACACATATGTAGGATCAAGCATGGTTCTAAGAAGACATATAGAATAATCAAGACGTACTTAACCACGTAGTTTTAAGCCCTTTCAAACAAGTTCTAAACTTAAAACAATTTCAAACACTACTTAAACAAAGTCGAGGGTTTAACGAGCATTCCGGTTTCAATCAAGGTTTGTCGTAATCGGCTTTAGTCAATTTTTAGTTCTTCAAAATCACCTCGGCATCTAGCAAGTTTGACGGACTAACGATGCGGTCTCTAGGACACCATAAACTTGTTCTATTTCCAGAAGTTGCACAAAAAAAAAAAAAAAAAAAATCAGGTTGCTAATACGGACACTATAATCAGGTTGCAAACAGGACGCAGGGAAGGAACAGGATAAAATCACCAACAACACTAATCCTTTGGTCAAGAACATAAGCCCTTCCCCGACAACCTTGAAATCAAATGACAAAGGTAAGAAGTTAAAGCACATTTTAGAAATTCTTAGCATCGGTAGGCTCTATTTTGTCTCTCGATTTTAAGACTTAGGGTGAAACAATCGAGCTACAAGTTCCAAAGTGTCTTATGGCCACGCTTGAGTATCCTATGGTCAAAACAGTTCATTTTGCAACTTTTAATCCTCAAGGCCATGCATTGGCTAGTTCTGACCTCAATCTACACAAAACAAGTTCTATGGAGTGTCAAATTTTAAATTGAAGCAAATAATAACATTAAGAGGCCATTATCATGTACGAGCATCTATTTACGCGAGAAGAAAAGAGATATCGTTTATCAATAACATGATAACAAAGTTTTGCTTCTTGTTCTTAGATTTGAAGGAAAATACCTAAGAGATAGAGTGAAAGACTAGAACACGAATTTTTGTTGGTCTCCGTGAAGTTAAAGATTCCTCGGAGATATTGCGTAAATATGAATACCGCATATGAATATAAGAAAAAAAGACTTAATAAGTTTGTCATCAATAAAAATCTCAAACAAAATATACGAAAGAAAGATAACATAATGTATCATACAAAGTGTGTGCACTAATTTAGAGACAAACATGAAGGTAAGCACATTAACGAGAAGAGAATAAGAGATAGTAAACGGAGTCCACTTTTCAATTCACATCATTATAAAAGGGAATTTATTATTCACTACCATAATTGATGAAGGGTATATATTTGTACAAGTTAAAAAGATCCTTTGTCAATCATCAGGCTCCATCCAATCCCAATCGGTATCATCGAAGTCAGCCTCCTCTTCCGATGTTTCCATAGATACATCTTGTGAATGTTGTGCAAGGGAAGACACATCAATGATATCAGAGGAGATCTTCTCTCGACCATCTGACATCGACATCTAGTAATCTTTCTGATGAGCCAATGTCATCATTAGGCTCCCTCCAAAATGTTTCTTCAATATTAGGACAATTCTCTTCCTCCAATTCATACAAATCAACCGGGACTTTATTTCTTGCATAATAAACCCCTTTCTCAATTGGATCCTCCACATAAAAAACTTGATGCACTTGAGATGCTAGTACAAAAGGGTCGTCGATCTTGCATTTTTTATTGAAGTATACCCGAGTCAACCCATAGCCATCGACTTCATTATGAAACCAATCACATCTAAATAGTACAACACTAAAACAACCCCAATAATCAAGCTCAATGATATCTTGAATAACTCCATAATAGGCAACCATTCCATCAACGGGATTTTGGTCTGGCACTAGCAAAACTATCGGTTGTTGCCGACAAACTCACTCCACTATTTTGAGTCTTGCGAGGCATCCCGTTTCATCGTATGAAATCGGTATCCATTGATGAAATATCCGTGTATCTTTTGGCCACTACATTAGGCCATAAGATAGCCATATTATATCATTGGGCACTTTAACTGTTTTAACTTTCTCTTTTAACCAATCACCAAATTCTCGACTATGAATTCGTGCTTTTGCCCATGCATTTCCTCTACCACGTTTATCAATTATACTCTTATGTTCCCTGCAAGCATGTATGTTATATTAATCATTAGGTATATAAAAATGAAATTTATAACACATTTTCATAATAAATAAAGTTCAAAATTCAAATGACTATTTTTTCTTACTTGATAAACGTCTCTACATGTTCATCTCCAGTATTGAACAAAGCATACCGATGTGCTTCAACCCACTGATGACTATCCATGTCAAATGTCTTGCCTTTCCTTTTCTTCTTACTTCCAATTGGATGGCCTGTCTTAGGAAATATATGTGAAAAATCATTTCCCTTTGTTTGAACATCTTCATCCTCGGTCTGATACCTACTAAATCTTGTCTTCACCCCATCATGTAGGTATCTTGAACAAAAGGTCAAACACTCTTCGGCCGAAAACTCTCCGCTATTGATCCTTTCCGGATTGGATCGATTCCGAACGAACCCTTGTACTTACACATGTTTCTCTCATTAGGATACATCCAACGCAAATGAACCGGACCCCAAGCTTAATTTCATCTACTAAATGGATAGGCAAATGTGTCATTATATCAAAAAAGGTTGGAGGAAAAATCTTTTCAAGGTCACATACTATATCTATGATTTCGACCTTCATTTTATCAAGATCTCTTCTTCTTATAACCTTACTACATATGGTTCTAAAATAATTCCCCAACCTAATCAAGGCCAAAGACACATTCTTGGGTAACACTTTTCTAACCGCAACTTTGAAGCAAGTCTTGCATTATGAAATGAGCATCATGGCTCTTATAACCCGATACTTTCATCTCCTCCATTTGCACACGACGTGATATATTAGAGGCACACCCTTTTGGTAATTTGACATTTTTTAAAACAGTGCAAAACAACCTTTTCTCCTCTGGTTTCATAGAGAAACAAGCTTTAGCCAGATGAATTTTACCATTCTTATCATCTTTAAATGGTTGAAGCTCCTTGCGTATCCCCATCTCGTGCAAGTCATAGCGAGAATTTACATGATCTTTGGACTTTCCAGGTACATCTAACAAAGTCCCAAGCAAACTATCACATATATTCTTCTATGTGCATCACGTCAAGATTGTGCCTCAATTTGTTATGTGCCCAATATGGCAATTTAAAAAATATGGATCGTTTCTTCCATGGACCATCACTCTTCCGAGCCCTTTTCTTTCGGCCCTTCCCAAAGACATTATTGAATTCACGTAGCTCTTCAAGCACTTCTATGCTCGATAACGGAGTAGGTGCAGCTTTATGCTCCTCTTTACCATCAAATGATTTCTTATCTCTTCGGAATGGATGATCGGAGGTAAAAATGCTCGATGACCCAAGTAACACATCTTACGACTATGTTTGAGATATTGAGAGCAAGTATCATAATTACGGGGGGGCATGCCCATTTCCCCTTGGTGCTCCATCCGAAAAGCATTGCTAGTCTTTGGAAAATCGCTAACTGTCCACAATAAAGCTGCACGCATTAGAAATGTTTGGTTAGTTTCAGCATCATATGTTTCCACTCCCATTTCCCATAGTTCCTTCAACTCTGCAATTAGCGGTTGTAGGAACACATCTATATCGTTTCCAGGAGACGATGGACCTGGAATGATCATTGACAACATTATATACTCCGGCTTATGCAAATCCATGGTGGCAAATTATAGTTCATTAACATAACTAGCCATGTACTATGGGAAATGCTCATGGTTCGGAATGGATTGAAACCATCACTTGAAAGACCCAATCGAACATTACGAGGATCTTTAGAGAAATCCGGGTGCAATGAATCAAAATCCTTCCAAGCTTCCCCATCGCCAGGATGTCTTAAATTCCCGTCTTTGGGTCGTTCGATGGCATGCCATCTCATGGCTACGGATGTTTGAACACATAAATATCCTCTGAAGCCTAGGCTTTAAAGGGAAGTACCTTAAAACCTTTGCTGGGATTTTAGTGTTCTTATTAGTCAAATCATCACGAACATTCTTCCATCTAGAAGAACCACACACAGAGCAATTATCTATCTTCGCATCGTTATTCCAAAATAGCATACAGTCGTTAGGGCATGCATGAATTTTCTCATAACCAAGACCCAAATCTTTTATCACCTTTTTTGCCTTGTTGAAAGACTCGGGTAGCTGAGCAAAGGGAAATGCCTCTTTTATCAAGTCTAATAAGTCTGAAAAGGCTACATTACTCAACCCGTGAATGCATTTAAACAAGTACAACCGGATGGTGAAACTCAACTTAGAAAAATTCTTACACCCTGCGTACAACTCTTGTTTCCCTTCGTCAACTAATTTGAAAAATCTCTTTGCATCTTCAGATGGTCCCTCTCTCACTCCTTCATGCAGCAGATCACCCTCTACATTCCTAAAAGTATCATAAAGTAGTCCATCGATATCGTCATGCATGTCGGAAGTTTCATCATCATTGGTTGGATGCGCGCATTTGTTGAAGAAAATCCTTCTCCATGGAAAACCCATTTGGTGTATCCATTAACAAATCCATAACCAAACAAGTGATTCTCCACCACCGTTCGAGTATGCCAATACCGATTAAAACACCTTTTACAAGGGCATAGTATTTCATTTCCTTGAGAAGCTCGTTCAAATGCCTTATCAAGAAAATACTTCACTCCACGATCATACTCATTGGTGGATCTTCGGAGATCCATCCAACTTTTATCTATAGTATCCATTGAATATCCTACGTGACACGAGCATAACATCAAAATCAAAATTCAAATAGCAAATTTCAACGAAATGCATACAAAAAGAGAAAAGTATCACTTTTCCCCATCAACCCAATGTTTTGCTTTGAAGAATGATCCAAGAAAAAGAATAATTCCATGGTTAGACTACATAGAGATCACATTTTTATCAAATCCACAAACAAATGCAAATGATTTTTTTCCCATATGATAAATATGTGATTTTTTGGTGGTCGATGATGGCAAAGTAAGATGAAGAAGAAGATAAAATAAAAATTAAAAAGGAAATGCTTAATTAGATTACCCTCCTCACAAAAAAAAAAAAAAAAAAAAAAAAGGTTACCCTCCTCACGCGCTTCAACTAAGTGCAACACACACATTATACCAACTCAAAGAAAAAGTATTCAATAGGTACGGGTTTTGAAGAGTTCGAGTGTCAAATTGAAACAAGCTTAGGTTTAGGTGGCCATGAGGAATTTGTGACAAGTTTAGGGGCGCCTATGACTTTTGCCTTAAAAATAAGGAAATTCGGCCACTTCTATTTACAACTGAAGCTACCTAGTCAAGAAAAACATACTGTCCAATATAAGTGACAGAACTAAAGTGTTTCAAACATCAAACTGATTAACAGATATATCATGAGCATAAAAATTCGAAGATTTCGGTTGTTGCAATGTACAGCTCCCAACAATTTGAACAAAACAATTTAAATCCACTTTGAAATACCCCACATTTACTTCGACATGTCTCCTAATATTGCTCGGTTACTCGTACTTCACCGCCGAATAGATTTCCCTATCGATATTTATCATATCCGTAAACTAAAATCCACAAACAAATGTCAAGATATTTTCTTTCTACAAAAACCTAGACTTTCAAGAATGATTCAACAAAATGGAAGAAAAACAACAATTCCATGGCTAGACTACATAAAGTTCCCATTTTTTTCAAATCCACAAACTAAAATCCACAAACAAAAACATGCAAAATGCAAAAGAACCTTTCTTTCCTTAAAAATCCAGGTCTGAACTTTGAAGGATGATCCCAAGAAAATGGAAGTAAAGATCACATTTTATCACACCCATAAACTAAAATCCACAAACAAATGCAGAAGATTTTTTGTTTCCACAAAAACCCAGTTCACAAATTTCAAAAATGGTCCAAGAAAATGAAAGAAAAAGGTAAATTCTACAGCTACACTACTTAGATATCCCATTTTTTTCACACCCGTAAATTAATTCACAACCAAATGCGGTAGATATTTTGTTTCCAAAAAAAAAAAAAAACAAAAAAACGCAGCATATAGATTCAAGTTGCCGTACGAAAATCAACAATTCCATAGCTACGCTACATAAAGTTAACATTCTTATCACACCAAGAAACTAAAAATCCACAAACAAACTCATAGAATTTCGATTTTTAAAAATACTACAACAATAATACATGTTAAGAGAGACAACGATGAAGACAACGATGATGCAAACTGTTGATGCAAAAGGCTAGAACACTAATTAGTCAAGACAACGATGAATTTTGCTTGACAAGCTTCAAATCGAATAAATTAGTCACATTGCTAAAGAAAACCCATTGTTAAAAGCTTCAACTGAGAAGAAATAATAGATGAAACGTTTCCACTGATATATATGTTTATTCAGATACAGTCAACTTTTTGGTCAATATTTTTTATTTAGTTGGCGGGTCCAATAGAATAAGTGGAGGGAAAAATATTGGGGGGAAATATTGGGGGAAAGAAAACTGTCCCAATAGCTAAATTTTCTTATATGACTGTTGCAATAGAATTCTCTATTGCAACGGTTCCAATACCCGTCACTAAATGTACGTCTATAGCATCGGTTATCTGACTAACGCGACGGTTTAATTTTAAAAATGTGCTGTTAGGTCAAAGTGTACTTGCAACGGTTAAAACCGATGCAAAATACACTCTATTGCGACGGTTTATTAACTGTTGCTAAAAAACCGTTGCTATAGGCCTATTTTCTAGTAGTGAAATATCAGTGTATTTGCACAAATCTCCCAATTTGTATATCATATGGTCCATTTAAGGAAGAAATGCTTGCATACGAAATATTTCCACTCTCAAAGCTCGAATCTACTTTCTATAATTTAGAATGAAGAGATTTCTGTCTCGTTATATTGCAGTATTATCGTGTCTAATTACTATATCCTTTTTCTCGTGGCTTGGTCATCACTTATCACCCGTTTAAGAAGCAAAACCAAACTTATACGCATCTTTTCTTGCCGCCACTCAATTTTCTATCTTTGCCCTTCGACTTTATGATAGATTCTTATTATAAGGTTTATTGTAGAATCCTAATGAAAAATTTCAAAATGTTTAATATTTCAAAAAGTAATTGAGTAATAGTTAAGATTGTTATTCTTACAATATTTTTTGAAGAGCAATGCCAAAATTTTACGGTTACAAAACTCTTTTATTTTTATTTTTTATGCTACTTTAATTACTTAGAAATATTTATTTAAAAATACTAAACACCAATAATTTGGTATTCCAATTCTTTGTTGAAATTAGGTTAAGCACAAATTATTGAAGTTCAAGACCAACTTTGAATATTTACATCAACACATGCACTCGTACCACTGGATGTCAGCATTTTGTTAAAACGATTTGGCACGTTCTAACGTAACATTTGTCCATTTTCTTTATGTCCGCACACATTGATCGTCGTGCTTTTGAAGAATTTAAATTTGCATCATTAATTGATGATATGCTTTTGCTAAGGTTTATTGGAGACAACATCTCTATCTTCCAAGAAAGGGATAAGATCTGCGCACACATTATCCTGTTCAAACCCACTTATGAGATTACACTGGATATGTAGTTGTTTGTTGTTGTATGTGCGTATTCGAAATCTCTGTGACTAATTAAAGTAGTGTAAAATCAAAAGGTGGGGAGTGCAAATATTCCTGATTTTGGGGTTATCATTGAAGCCATACCCACAATATATAATTTTTTACAAATTTATCCACTTAAGAACATTTTAAGTATATGCGATTGAAGTTTCACAATTTCGCATCTGGAGTTACAAATTTTTGATAGTGGAACTTTAAAATAATCGGGTCGTAAACTTCAAACAATCGAATATGAAGTTCTTCTGTCGCAGTGCAAATTTTAGAGAATTATGATGCCGCAATGTACAATCAATTAAGAAAGTCGAGTCACAAACTTTAAACAATTGAATTTTTTCATGTTCGGTTGGTCAAAATTTCCGGAAAAATATTTTTTTTCTAGAAAAACAAGTTCATTGAAATATGACAAAATAACTTTTCTAGTAAAAATAGGAAAAACAAGTATCATAAATATTCCCTCAATCTAATTTTTACTTGTCCTGTTTACTAAAAATAATGTCCATTTTTATTTGTCCAATTTGGAAAACCAAGAGAAAATTTACCATTTCATACCTATTTTACCCCTATTATTAATTATTGAGTTGGAAACTTCAAAGAATTGTTAGTGGATGTATAACTTTTAAAGTATGTTTGATTGATTTCAACCATTAGATGACTTAGTAATAATTAGGGGTGATATAGTAAAATTGTCATTCTATTTATGGTTCCTCAAGGGATGTATCAAGTCTAGGCCTGTGCACGAATCGGTTCGGTTCGGTTTTGGCCATCATCGAGTTAAAATTTCGAATTTCTAAAATTCTCAACCAAACTCGATCCATTCTAGGTTCAATTCAATTCGTTTTTTATTATTTCGGTTCAGTTACTCAAATCGATTTGTTCGGTTTGTTCGAAAATTAAACAAGCAACTATTTTTATTTCAGTTTTAGAGTAAACATAACCAAAAGTAATGAGATCCTTAATTTGCAGCCTTATAACTAAGACATTAACCAAGAAAAAACCATAAACTTGCAAGCATAATAGCATATAAATAGAAAAATAAGAGCTTGACAACTTGTGCAAGCATACAAATCCACCAACACCACATTACATATACCAAATTAATAATCCAAAGATCTTGCAACTTGCTAGCAGACAAGCATAATAACTCAGTTTGCATCCTAAAAAAAAAAAACACACACACACAACTCTGATTTGTACAGGCTAAGATCAAAGAACAAACAAAGCCATGATGGCTTATGAGAAGAATGTTGAAAAGACGAAAGCCCAAAAGGAAAGTCAGCTTGAGGCCAAGAAGAAGGCCATGAATATCCGAAGTCTGGTGTGCATACGTATATTCATTTGCACCACTCAAGTTAAATAAATATTAATTCACTATTAAGTATTAAGCGTATATATAGTTAGACTATTAGAGTATTAGTCATATTAGTCATTAGGGGCATATAAATTCGGTTTGTTCGGGTCGATTCGGTTGATAATTGAAGCCAACTGTATCCGAACCGTTAAACCGTAATATTTTACAATTGCATTTGTAAATTGAAATCGAATTGTATTATCCAAATTGAATTATCCGAATTGTTTCGAATCGGTTCGGAAATTCGGGTTGAACCGATTTGTGCACAGGCCTAGTCAAGTCAATACATGAGAAGTAAAAATGAACGCGGGAGTAGCATTCTTCACTAATTGTCTCCTCTCAACTTACTCCGATCCGATAGCGCTATCTCCACCACACTTTTATAGTGCAATTTGAATAGATTATTTTCAAATACTTTTGACATAATATTTTCTGCTTACTTACTAATTACGTAGCACCAGAAAATAATAAGAAAACTACTTACTTTTCATAAAAACATACTACATGAAAAAATATTTTCCTTATATTGTTTTAAAAATGAAACAAATTCAATTATATTGGTCTAAAGAATGAGCATATTAGTCTGACTCTTAAAGAGACAGTTTAGAAAATTTTCAAATTCTTTTTTTCGCTCAAACGAATCTTAAATCCAATTTAGCATCACAAAAATTATTTAAATCACCTAAGTACCAGTACAATCATATCTCTATATAACATCATTGTTGGTTCGAAGTTGTTATAGGCTTATAGCAAATGTCTGTTATACATCTATGACAATATTTGATATTTAAATAATATTTAATTGTTATAGGCAAAGAAAATGCATAAATCTATTTTTTTTTAATCTTAATGCTATATAAACTAACAAAATTATAAAGAAGGGAAATCTTTTAATGATGGAATTGTATATTCATATAATATTATTTGTCATAAAGTGTATTAAACTATTAAAATATTTGGTCTATTTTTCTTGTCTTATTATTAGTAATTTTAGATATTATATTTCTATAAAGATGGTTAATTATTATATTATCAAAAAAAGAAGATAGTTGTTATAATGCGGGGAGGGGTAATTTTACAAAGAACGTACTGTTATAAAGATGGATGTTACTATTATAGGTAAAAAATCATTATAGAGGTAAATATAATATGAAGAATCGGTTCTCAAAAAACTTGACTGTTATAATGAGGTGTTATTATATAAGGATGTTGTCGTACACAAGTCTGGCTGTATGAGAAAAATAACATTTTAATAGACTACTTTTGACTTTTGAGTAAAGGCCATGTGCATAAAGTTTTCACATGCATGCCAAGATAAAATAAGAGGCCTATAGATCGCTGATAAATATTTATTCAAATCATGGAAATGTATTATAATTGAGTAAATTAATAAATTAATTTTTTTAATTAATTAATAATAATTAAGTGTTAAAAATTTATGTACAAATACTTATAACACATATTATATTACTACTACCATTAGCTTGTGTTAAACATCGGTCTTTTTCTGCGAGATGATTGTGATCCCTTCATTATTAATTAAAATTTAAATTAAAGAATCTTTCAATAAAAAGCTCTTATTTCTTTTTGAAAATAAATCAAATCAATTGAATTATTATTAGATGATTAATGTATTTTGTTTCCAAAAAGCATGACAATTATCGAGTGTCGACATTGGAGTGGCGCATTTTAGCAACCCCTACCCTGATAACTGTTCCCTGTCGGAAAAGTCATAGTAAAATTTACGCCTATAAATTTCCAAGTCCCTAAACGAGAAAGTTCCCCCTGTGGTGTCAGAATCTCTCTATTTCCACTCAATTCAAACACCCCTTCCTTATTCAACTCTCTCTCTCTTCTCAGCTATGAAACAAGACACAACCGTTGCTTCAACAGCTGACACGTGTAAAACAATCATCGAAGTCGCCCGGCAACAACACCACCGTTCTCAGCAGCCAAGAGATATCAAGCTTTCTCCTGTCCCCACTGCCGACGATTTTGACTTTAAAAACTTCAGTTGCGGTGATGAAGAGGAAGACTTTTTCATTCCTCCTCTCAATTTTGCTATGGTGGATAATGGCATTTTCCGGTCCGGCTTCCCTGACGTAGATAACTTCCCTTTTCTTCAAACTCTTGCCCTTCGTTCCATCATGTAAGTTCATTATACTCCATCCATCCGTTCACTTTTACTTGTCACGCTTCCTGGCAGTCAATTTGATGAATCTAAATTTAATATTTTAAAATTTACAGTTAGATGTTCAAAAACTATACCAAAAATATAACTACAAGGACCGTTTGCCCATGAAATTTCTTCACTTTTTTTCGATTTTTTTTTCATTTTATTTGAAAATTAGGTGGAATTATATTTGGAATTTGGACCCCATTTTTTTTTTTTTAAACTTTGGTACATTCAAACCACCCAATATTTTTTGCAAAAACTATAACCAAACACAATTTCAATTTCAAAAATTCTGAATAAAGTGAAAAATATTTGGTATCTATGGCCAAATGCCTACCAAGTTGCAACTCTTCTTATATTATTATGAAGAGAAAAAGTCTTCAAATGTTGGTCTTTGACCATCGAAAAACAAAACCGTGACAAGTAAAAGTAAACGCAGTGAGTATCGGACGAGACGGATATGGTGGAGCTCTCTTTGTTTATTTGATGTAGAGTAAGAATAGAATTGAAGAATTAGGGTTTTTTGTTGTTGTTGTTGTTGACAGATACCTGTGTCCAGAGCCATATCCAGAAGCAAATATGGAGTTTCTCAAGGCAAATGATATTCGCTTGTTTCAGTTCGGAATTAAAAACTGTAAAGTACGTTTCTCATTTTTCTCTAATGCTTTTGCTGATATATGTTTGCTTCTCTGTTAATTCGGTTCTTGTTTTGTCATTTATGCATAAAATCTTAACTGAAATAATCACATTTAATGTGATCAGCTTATATCTGAAGTTTAATATGGTAAAACCGTGAATTAAGATGATCAAGGTTAAAAGAGAGAGAAAGAAAGAGAGAGATGTACTAAACTAAAATAATTGAAGTCACTTAGTGGGCCGTAGAAGATTTAGGAAAAAATCAGTTAATTTTGGCATTTATAGGAGTACAGTACATTGAAAAGAGAACCATGAAACAGTTTTTCGAACATAAAATAGCGGCTACGCCTGGACAATGCATATGTATATCTGTTTCCATGTACAACAGTAAAATGATGCTCATTTGTTTTTATGTCTACACTCCAGCTTGATCCCACATAATGTTACATCATTGTTTAAGATTTAGGTAAAATTATTCATTTTCTGTCTGCATCCATATGATCTTCTGCTTAAGTCATGTGGAAGGATGGAATTAACTGACCATATCAATTTTCGGTTTTAAGAAAAATAATAATTAAGGGTTTGGATTGTGATGAGTGAGGATGGAAAGTTGAAAAGTTGCATCAATTGTTTAATGCAGTTTTTATAATTCCACAAGATGATAGATTTTTGGCTGTTGCTGATCTTAAAGGCCAAGGTCCACAGAGGGTTTAGAAATTTATTATACTACTTTCCAGTGATACAAAATTATGATCTGCAGAGAACCACAAATACTACTTTAGAGAAAAGAATCAGTATATATGTTTGGCTATGTTTATTATTCTTTTTTTTTTTAATTGTTCTTTTGATTTGCGTGAATCTAATGTCTAAAAATAAAAAAAATGGTCTTTTCAGTCATTTCTTTGTTTAATTCAACACCTAGTTCGCCTCTCCTAGTTATGCACTAGAGTCTTCAGAAGAAACTGGCTTGAAGATCTGTATGCTGAATTAACCTTCACGATTCTATGTCCTACTCATACACCTCAATACTTATGTGTTTTGTAACACCTGAATCTGTATAAAAGACATAAGATATGTACTAATTGAAATATCAAATTATTGTATTCTCATCTCTGCCTCATGAGACCTTAGATTAAGTCTTTTCCTGTAGCTAAAAGTCTTTTTTTTTTTTTTTTTTTTAAATTTTTAGGTAGCAATCTGTAGGACCAGTTTTTTGAGAAGATCGAGTCATGTATAAACTTGAATTATGCTTAAGTAGTAAGCTCGTAGCGTGGAAGAATTAATATCGAATCATTGTCCCTATACTCTATACTGCATTTTAGACGTTCAGTTACCTGCATGTCGCTTGACCATAGAGCACATCAACAACAACAACAACAACCCAGTGAAATCCCACAACGTGGGGTCTGGGGAGGGTAGAGTGTACGCAGACCTTACTCCTACCAAGGTAGGACGGCTGTTTCCGAAAGACCCTCGGCTCAATAAAAGCATAAAAAGAGGTCAGATAAGGCTAAGAGATTCAAAGCGATATGGAAATGAAATAGCGCAAGCGACACAGATAACATAGGATAATCAAAGCACAGGAAATAGCAGATAATAGCAGAAATCAGAGCACAAGAAATTATACTGCAATAATGCGACTACTAATAAGGAAGGATAACGAGACTATCTACTAGCCTTTCTACCCTAATGGGTCCTCCAAACCCTCCTATCTAAGGTCATGTCCTCGGTGTCGTAGCGCGCCATGTCGTGTCTAATTACCTCTCCCCAATACTTCTTCGGCCTACCCCTTCCTCGTCTGAAATCATCCATGGTCAAGCTCTCACACCTCCGCACTGGGGCATCTGTGTCTCTCCTCTTCACATGCCCAAACCATCTCAATCTCGCTTCTCGCATCTTGTCTTCCACCGAGGCCACTCCCACCTTGTCCCGAATATCCTCATTCCTAATCCTGTCACTCCTGGTGTGGCCACACATCCATCTCAACATTCTCATCTCGGCAACTTTCATCTTTTGAACGTGGGAGATCTTAACTGGCCAACACTCCGCTCCATACAATATAGTCGGTCTAACCACCACTTTGTAGAACTTGCCCTTAAGTTGTGGTGGCACCTTCTTGTCACATAACACTCCGGAAGCAAGCCTCCATTTCATCCACCCCCGCCCAATACGATGTGTGACATCATCGTCAATCTCCCCGCTGCCTTGCATAATAGACCCAAGATACTTGAAACTACTTTTCTTCTGGATGGCCTGGGTACCAAGCCTCACTTCCAAGCCATCCTCCTGAGGTGCTTCACTGAACTTGCACTCTAAGTACTCTGTCTTGGTCCTACTCAGCTTAAACCCTTTAGACTCCAGAGTATGTCTCCAACCCTCCAGCTTAACGCTAACTCCGTTACGAGTCTCGTCGATCAGGACTATGTCATCCGCGAAAAGCATACACCATGGCACCTCACCTTGAATTTGCCGCGTCAATCCATCCATCACCAAGGCGAATAAAAACGGACTAAGAGCTGATCTTTGATGCAACCCCATCACAACTGGAAAGTGCTCTGAGTCTCCTCTTACTGTCCTTATCCTGGTTTTGGCTCCGTCATACATGTCCTTGATCACCCTAATGTACGCCACGTACACCTTTAGCCTCCAAGCATCTCCATGGATCTCTCGAACTTTATCGTAAGCCTTTTCTAGGTCGACGAATACCATGTGTAAGTCCCTCTTCCTCTCCCTATCTTGCTCCACCGCGCTCCTCACGACGGATGGCTTCCTCGTAGTCGAGCGTCCCGACACGAATCCGAACCGGTTCTCTCGAAATAGACACGCCTCTCCTCACCCTCATCTCCACCACCCTTTCCCACACTTTCATAGTATGGCTTAGCAGCTTGATACATCTATAGTTGTTGCAACTCTGGATATCTCCCTTGTTCTTGTATAGAGAGATCATTACACTCGACCTCCATTCTTCGGGCATCATAGCCGTCTTAAAGATGACATTAAACAACCTAGTCGCCCACCCAAACCGGCGGCCCGCGCTCTTCCAAAATTCCCTAGGAATCTCGTCAGGTTCGGTCGCTCTTCCCCTGCGCATCCTACGAACATTACCCTTAACCTCGTCAACCTTAATACTCCTGCAATACCCAAAATCGTGACGCCTTCCTGTATGCTCTAAATCTCCCAGCACAATGTCTCTATCCCCTTCTTTATTCAAGAGTTTGTAGAAGTATGATCGCCATCTCTCGTCTAGCCGAGAGTCTCCTCTACCAATACTTTACCATGCTCGTCCCGATGCACTTCACTTGATCCACATCACGTGCCTTTCTCTCCCTCGCCTTGGCTAGCCTGAACAATTTCTGATCCCCTCCTTTCTCCTTTAGTTCAGCATAAAGACGTTCAAAAGCTGCCGTTTTTGCCATCGAAACCGCCAACTTCGCCTCCTTCCTTTCCATCTTATAAAGTTCCCTATTCGTCCACTTCTCCACCTCATCCTTGCTTTCTATCAACTTCGCATACGCCACCTTCTTTGCTTCCACCTTCCCTTGAACTTCTCCATTCCACCACCAGTCCTCTCGATGTTGACCACGACTGCCTGTCGAGACCCCCAACACTTCCCTTGCTACCACTTTAATGCAACTAGCCATCCTATCCCACATACTGGTCGCATCCCCACTACTATCCCAGGCTCCCATATCCTTCAATTTCTCTCCCATCTCCAGGGCACTAGTCGTGGTCAAACTCCCCCATTTGATCCTAGGTCGGTCATCCACGGCCCTCTTCTTCCTCGTCATCTTGATCCCTAAATCCATCACCAAAAGCTTATGTCGGGTTGACCATAGAGCACATGAATTTGAATATTTTAGATGCAACAATACTTTAGAACTGGTTGTGAGTTGTGATCCAGGTCTCATTGGATCCAAACTTTCTTTTAGCTATTTCAATTAGAACTAACTAAACAGGATAGTGCCTCTTCTCTCTGTGAAAAGAAAGAGTGCGTCAATGGAAAAGTTAAGTGTAGAAACATAAGGCACGGCAATAATCACTTATAAGTTAAAATTTAGTTGAAGATTTTCATTTCATTCATTTAACTAATTGGTAAAGTTTCCGTTTTTTCTTTTGGATCTCAAGCAAAGATCAAATAAATGTGTTGCCTGATCGCTGTCTTTCTATCTTAACATCTAGCTGCTGAAGTTAGCTGATTTTTTCCTAGTTCGTCTTTTTGATTTCTCTATGATTATATGATTAACCAGGCAGTTGCTATGTGTGGTAGGTTGTTGGATTCAGTTCCCTCTTGTCCCACCTTAACTGTCATTTGTCTGTCTCAGTTATCGGGTGACAGACTACTCTTGTAGATTCCAAAATAAAATTACACTTTAAAAAAGAACCTTATTCTCTTTGTTTTAGCTTGTTTTATTAGCTCATCCATATCCATAAGGGTTCTTGGAGATAGGCTTGACCCAAACTTTATTGCTGGCTGGAGATTTAACGAGGCAATCATGCAAAGAAAAACTAGCTCTACCTTATTGCAGAAAGTTTCAGCTAACGATATTGACATGGTCCATCAGTCCATCCTGGGATTAAACAAAATAATTGGTACTTTTGAATTTGCTTGTTAAAAAAAATAAAAAAAAAAGGAAAAAAAAAATAGATGGAACGAAAAGAAAAATAACGTAGAAAAACTCAAGTCATCTCGGTCCTTTCCCTGGTTCATTGCATATTTGAGATACTGTAGAAAATTTTCAGCATGGTGTCGTTGAACTTTACTGATGCTAAATAATTGATCACATTCGTTCCTCGACCCGAGTATTTCGTTTTGTTCTCTCAGAAAAACTAATTACTGGCAATTGATTTGATTTTTACAATTATGCTTTCAGGAACCTTTTGTAACTATTCCAGAAGAGAAAATTCGTGAAGCATTGGGGGTTCTAATAGGTATGCTCTTGCAAAAGATAATATCTGTTTAAAAACTTTTAGTCAAATTGAGTTAATATTGCTATCTTCTCATGTTAATGTCTTTAACCTGCTGCGCGCAGATGTAAGAAATCACCCGGTGTTGATCCACTGCAAACGTGGGAAGGTGCGTAGTTTTTATTTTTCATGTTGTAGCCTCAAATTCCAAAGTAAAGAGTACCTTATTTAAAGTATACTTTTGTTTTCTGTCCATTTTCCAGCACCGAACTGGTTGCCTTGTTGGATGCTTGAGAAAATTGCAGAAGTGGTGCCTAACTTCTGTGTTCGACGAGTACCAGCGTTTTGCTGCTGCCAAAGCAAGAGTGTCAGATCAGAGGTTTATGGAGCTTTTTGATCCATCCAGCTTCAAACAACAGTCGTTGTCGTTTTCGTGTTCAAAGAGGTAACAATCGTTACACGTGAACAGGACTTCTTTTCTTTGCTGTGTTGCCTTCCAAAATTGGCAGAGGTGATGACTTCTTGAAGTAAATTTCATTGATGAAGGAAATTGTCAAATTTTTCCATTACAAGATTAGTTTCTCCTTCTTGAAGAGCTCTTAGCTTCCTCCTTGAATTTTCCGTAATGTGTTTAGCATAGATATGCTTAAATTTCTTTTAAATTCCATCACCTGGTAAAGAAGCATTTAGTCAAATGCTGAAGTGTTACTATTTGTCATAAATACCAGGGGTAGAGCTCGTTCTCTCCGTCCGGTTCTTCATGCCAACTATGGTTAAACCAAGGCAGCTACTAGAAAGCAAATTGTGCCCGTGATGCTACCTGGTTTCTGGTTCTCTGACAAATATCTGTTTGTAACTTATTAGTATGTTATAGTATCTCTAATGTAGAAGAAGCTTTAATTAGTTGTAAGCTTGTAACTAGGAAGGTCCACAAGCAACAAGTTCTCAATGATGCTGTTGGTTTAGAATAAAGGAGTCTTTTGTAGCTTTTGCATCTTGCAACACATTCCTGTATTTGATTTAAATGCAATGGCCTGTTTAATTCTTAGCACGGTATAATTTTTGCCATTTTCTACCTTCGTTATAAATTTGTGACAAATTAAGGTGCTATGACGAAATGCAAATATTGTTAAGTTCTAAAGGAACGCCGGATTATATTTTGATGAAAGTTTTGCTTGATCAGTTTATCCTATTAAAATGCTATTTGGAGTTTGGAGACTTGTATATATTGTGGAGTCCCCTTTTGTAGGGAGCCATAGAACTCCCCATAGTAGTCCCTTTTACGTGCAACTATCTTCTTGTTCATAAATGTAAGATTTATCATCTTTAATCCTGAGAGGAAAAATTAGATAAGATTGGTTGCAACTGCTGTGCCATTAGTATTGTGTAATTGTAAAATCTTACTGGTTACAATAGTGAATTGATCACTCCATTTTGTCAGAATTTGCTTATTGCAGGGGTAACTTCAAGGAATTTTGGAACTAAGTAGGAGGTTAATTCATTTTTGAAAATAAAATGTATATATATTTTTCTACTATATATAAGGGAGAATCCATGAGTTTATAGTCCTCACAACTTCGTGGTTTTCATTTTTGCCTTTATTTACATAGTTATCTGTATGTATTTTGATAAATTTTAGAAAGTTTGATGGCAATTATATCCTAAAAAGGCAATAAAGGTATAGGACACTTGACAACTATCAAATTTTTTTTTCAAAAGTTAATGGCCCCACATATTACTCTACTCCATAGCACATATTTTTTTTTTAAATTTTTTTTTAGCCCAATCTTCTTAAAATTGACATTTTCACATGGACCATTTTTTTTTATTTTTTAAAATTGCAGCAATGCTTTAAAAACAATTCAATTTTTTGCACGGATTTCCCTTCAGAGGCATTGGTCTTTAATTTTTTTTCCCTTTGCTTAAAAAAATGATCAAAAATACCCCGAAATTCTGAGTTCTAACCCCAACTCAGTAAAAAAAAAAAATCGCAAAGGCAAGGCTTCATGAAAATTTTGTCTTAAGGTAGAAGTTTGCCTTGCGCAATTTTGCAAGGCAGAATATTTTTTTACTTTGCTGGAATTCTACAAAAGTTAGGCAAGGCTTAACTTTTGCCCTAATAGGCCTAATTTTGCCAGGCAATTATGTCTTGTGATTTTTTTTTTGACTAAGTTGGGTTCGAACCCAGAATCTCGGGGTATTTTAGGCAAATAGAAAACATTAAAGACCAGCAATTTGAGGGGCAAAAATTAAAGATCACCCCCGAATAAGGGAAATCATGCAAATTGCCCAAAAGGTTTCAGGCCTTTTCATTGTATACGTATCTTTTTTTAAGGAGAAAATGGGAGAGGGGATTACAACGTGAGATTCGAACTCTCACCAATAAGGTGAAAGTTCAGATAGTCAACCAACTGAGCTACTAAATTCCTACATTGTATACTTATCAAATTGGCAATATGCGATGACTTTTTGTGTACCTCTCCTTAAAAAAAATTATATCAAGAGATAGTATTATATATATATAAGTGCTAGGGAGGGACGACCACATCAGTCCCTCCTTGTACCCACTTCTTCACGAATTGTACCCGTATTAAATTCTTGTAACATGAGCTATATAATTTGTACACTTTGTCCAACTATTTTCATATCCCATGTAGACATGTGTCATAGTGCTTAATATTTATTCTCTTCTCATGTATAGACGTATGCACTTTTCTATATATAATAAGTGCCATGAAGGGACGAACACAACAGTCCCTCCTTGTACCCACTGCTTCACGAATTGTACCCGCATTAAATTCTTGTACCATGAGCTATATAATTTGTACACTTTATCCAACTATTTTTATATCCTATGTAGACATGTGTCATAATACTTAATATTTATTCCTTCTCATGTATAGACGTATGCACTTTAAATTTAATTCTCCGACACATTTATTTCCTCCGTGCACTTTTATTTGTTCACTTTTGACTTTTCGTGTTCTAGCTGAATATTTATTCTCTTCTCATGTATAGACATATGCAGTTCAATTTTAATTCTCCTACATAAATTTATTTCCTCCAAGCATTTTAATTTGTTCACTTTTAACTTTTCACATTCTTTGAGAATTAATAAATCCACGTGGATATATGTCATAGTACTGAATATTTATTCTCTTCTCATGTATACATGTGTGCACTTTTATTTTAATTCTCCGGCACATATTTATTTCCTCCGTGCACTTTTACTTGTTCATTTTGACTTTTCACGTTATTTAAGAATTAATAAATGAAGTGCTCCTTCCGTCCCATATTACTTGGCCACATTACTATACTTGACTTTTCACGTTCTTTAAGAATTAATAAAAATGAAGTACTCCCTTCGTCTATATTAATGTAGACATGTGTCATAATACTTAATATTTAATTTCCTTCTCATGTATAGACGTATGCACTTTAAATTTAATTCTCCGACACATTTATTTCTTCCGTGCACTTTTACTTGTTCACTTTTGATTTTCGTGTTCTAGCTAAATATTTATTCTCTTCTCATGTATAGACATATGCAATTCAATTTTAATTTTCCTACACAAATTTATTTCCTCCGTGCACTTTAATTTGTTCATTTTTGACTTTTTACATTCTTTGAGAATTAATAAATCTCACGTGGATATATGCGATAGTACTGAATATTTATTCTCTTCTCATGTATACACGTGTGCACTTCTATTTTAATTCTCCGATACATATTTATTTCCTCTGTGCACTTTTACTTGTTCATTTTTGACTTTTCACGTTATTTAAGAATTAATAAATAAAGTACTTCTTCCGTCCCATATTACTTGGCCACATTACTATACTTGACTTTTTACGTTCTTTAAGAATTAATAAAAATGAAGTACTCCCTTCGTCCATATTACTTGGCCATATTTCTAAAAATATATGTCTATTTTTCTATTCTATAATTATCTTCTTTTCTATTTCTATTATCCCCGTTTTTCTTCTTTGTCAATACTTTAAACGTGAAGATATGACGAACAATAGCAATGCAAATTTGCACCAAAAGTCATTTTAATGCTCCTACACATAACTTGTTCACTTTTGACTTTTCACGTTCTTTGAAAATTAATAAATCAAGTATATATTTTATCATAATATCTATATTTATTGGTATATAGTCTCAATAACCTCAGAAAATGATTTGAAAATGAATAATTAATATGAAGGGTAAAATAAGAAGAAGATTTTTTTTCCCTTGATATGTTAACATCGACAAGTAAAAGTAAAGGGAGGGAGTGACATTTATCCCCGTTTGCCTTCATTGTCAATACTTTACTTATTTACTCTCCTTTGCAGTCTCTGATTATTGTTTCTTTACATTTATAAAATGTATTCCTTTATATTTGCATTTCAGAATTAAAATTTGGTGATTAATGATATAACATATATCTTTCTAATTTTAATTTTTTTTTTTGTAACAATTAATATAAATAATTATAATATATTTTTTAATTAATTTAATAAAAATATTTTAATTCACTATATACAACAAAATGATTTTTATGTTTGGATCTGAATAGTTACTTAATTGAAATGGATATCAACCTGTCGGTATACATATAAAATATTAAAGAGTTTAAAAGAAAAAATTTAGAATCAAAATATTAATTTTCCCTCATATTCTGACTAATTTTCTTTTACATCAATGAACAACTTTCTTTGTCATGATAATGACAAAAAAGTCTGACTCTTTCCATTTCAAAGACTTTTAATTACAACTAAAGTGATGGTACATAAAATACATTTTGTATATATAATAACAATTAGAATGTTTTTAAAAGTTATTTTCAAAATACAAACCTTAAAGACTGACTAATTAAAATGAATAGACATGTTCGGCTCGTGCATCGCTAGTATAAATTATATATGTGTTGTAAATATGTACTGATATACTCCAATATATTTGCATTCTCAGCAAAAGACTAACTATCTCTATGACTTAAACTATTTTAAGAAATAACTCAAAATGTATTTATTGCATTTTTTTAGGCTACTATTTATTGTTCAACAAATGTGTCATATCTTTGATCAATTTTAATCTAATCAATTTTTTTAAATGTTAATAATTTGATGAAGTTACCATGTTTTTTATTAGTATTTATAACGTATCATTTTATACAACTTTCTTAATCCAAGTTATAAAGTATATAAATTGATATATTTGCCTCCATTTAGGTTTGAAAAGTTATCAAAGTGCAAATTCCGTGTAAAGATATAGCAGTTCGGAAAATAAAAAATTAGAATCGTCGTTTTCTTATTTATATACTCCTTATATATAGTTAAATATATCCTCATTTAGATAAATTAGTTTTTATATACTATCAAGAAACCATATAAAATTGATAATATTTAATTAAGGATAATTTAGTGAAAAGATTTCTTAATTTCTAGGTATGAGTGATTTATTAGAAAATATTTTCAACTAAAACATTTACTAGGTCTTACTTTACATTTAAACATGTCCTACGTCATGTGTTCCTCTCCACATGCTTCTCCCTATTAAACATCCAATATTTTACTTCTTTAGTGATATTCTATGTGCCTACAAATAAAGTAAAAATTATTGAATGACATTTTTTAGTGCTGAAAATGAAGGTAGCGTTATGAATCAAGATTAGATAATCTTTAACATCTCTTGTTTGATTAACCAAAAATCAATCTTTTAAGCCTGAAACATGTAAATAACTAAATTGATTCTTAAGGTTCATTTTATGAATTTAGTTTATGGATTGAATTTCGTCTAAAACTAAGGTTAAAAAACACATTTGACTAGCATACAGTCTTGACACATAAAATAATGAGTGAAAAATCAATAAATATCAAAAGAAATCTATTTCTATCTATAAATAAAAATTGCATGCTCACAAATTCATAAAAATACAAAAATAATTTCCAATTTATGATCTTCGACAAGTTGTAATTATCATACTTTATCATGTGAGTTTATAGAATATCGAATCACTTGCGCCCTTTGGTATTTGCTAATTTTCCTACCAAATTTATTTCCTCATAGATATTCTTTTTAAAAAGACTATCCAATTATATGACGAATAAACTTTAATAATTATGAAAATTTATAAACAAAATATGAATTACCTGCAATTACATTAAATTAATTATGTACCAAAAAAGTGACACAAATTATACTTATTTGATAAAACTTACGCATTATTTTTGTATTTTGAGTTTGGCTAAAAGACGAGCGTCCGACAACTAGTGATAACTATAAGAGGAAAGAAGGGGATAAGCGGTAGCGGTTATCATTTAAAAGTCTCGGGAAGTTAACTTTCTTTGACTTTCAGAAAACGAATTGCGTCAAGCATGAGGGTTAGGCAAATTAGTCAAATGTGAGATTTTATAGTCAGTCTCAACTTAATTTGTGATGCTTCCTTTATATTGATTTCATCGTTAGTCGAACATATAGCAATTAAATGTAACAACCAATAGCTCAACCTATATTATTGATGTCCCAAAAACACTACAGATTTATTACCGAAAATGATATTTCCCCCCTTCTTATAAATAAAGCATGTAACAGATCTTACAAAGGTTATCCCCATCTTCCCCCACCCCGTTCCAAAAAGAAAAAGAATGAAAAAAACAAAAAAGAAACAACAAAACTGTTATTGATTATGGGCTTCTACTCATCCATTCTGTCCTATGACGAATATACTTGTTGAATTATAGGCTTTGATAAGAACATAAAATTTTGTTGCACCTTTATATTCTTATGTTTTCTCACATTTCACTTGAACGTCGAATTGAATTTTGATCACGCCGCGTTTAAACTATTTCTATTCGATTAAAAAATCCAACTCAAAATAATAAAATTGGATGTGTTTCAATTGAAGTGACTATATAAGTGTATATATACCTATTAAAATAAGCTTTAAGAAAATATTGTTAAAGGATGAAAAGAGAAAATTAAACTCCCAAGGTAGGGTAAGATTTGCGTACACTCTATTCTCTCCGCCTCACTCACATGGATTACATCTTATGTTGTTGTTGTTGTAACGTAAAGAGAGAATCAAAAGTGTCTTTCTTTTCTTTCCTTATTGAAGTTGAAGATGGAATAAGATAAGTTGAGAACAAAATCCTTCCAAATTAGTTTGCCCCTAAGTTTGATCTTGCATCAGCTTAATGAGTTAATTCCCTGAATGGTTATTCATGTTTTGCAAATTGCCTCCTAATATCACTTTTGTATCTTTTAGGACTATAAAGTCACCAAATTATCACTATTTTCTTCAAAATATACTAAACACCACATAAGCCTCATTCTGCCAATTGACATGCCATGTCTCATTAAACGCTATTTTTTTTAATGATAAACTTATTCAACTCATCAAACCCATTTAATCCTACCCAATCCATATCTTATACTATCATTATAGACCCGATTAAAAAGAGATTCAAGACGCGTAACCTTTTAGCCTGCATTCCTCAATTGAGCCGAAGTCTAGAATCAAACTGGAAATATACATACTTAACAATCTATTAGGAGGAGTATTAAAGAAAATAAATTGTTAAGTATGGATCATCCAATAGCCTCTTTTTTTTTCTCACTAATCAGTCAAATATATACTGTACCAATAAATTGAAGAGATCTTGATACCTGCTCCCCCTTCATAGCACTTCAAGTGTGGTATCTTGATTGATATTGTCAAGTGTCCTTCGTTATTTATCGTTGATTCGTGTTGTACCCTAATCTTGCAGCTTATTTCATTTTATTTCAGCTTTTTTTAACTGAAACATTTTTAATGAAAATATTTGTTACTAGAGAGAGCATATACATATACATATACCGCTGATTGAGATTTTATGTGCGATATAATTTATGCTAGTTATGCAATGAAAAATAGATTTGATTGACTATTATTATGGTCATACAGCTTCGAGCAGTTAAGTTTGCTTTGGCTTACTCGTTATTAGGGTGAATAGGCACTGGACCTTAATTATTTTATGACACATAAATGAGACTTATGTACAAATATACTAGCTGCTATGAACAAGTTGAATAAGGTTTGCGCCCCCCACCGCCCGCCCTAAACATTTCAAAGATGTATAATTATATCTAATACTCCTCCTCCGAAGCCAAAAAAAAATTACTCCTAATAAATTGTTAAAGTACGGAAATTTTCAGTTTGATTCTGGACCTCGACTCGATTACGAAATGCAGGCTAAAACGTTATGCATCTTGGATCTCATTTTAATCGGGTCTAGAATAGAGGTTAATGTGATAGTGATAGTTGGATGTATTTTGAGGAAAATAGTGATAGCTGAGTGAGCCGAGGGTCTTTCGGAAACACCTTCCCTCCCTTCCAAGGCAGGGGAAGGTCTGCGTACACTTTGCCCTCTCCAGACCTCACATTGTGAGATTTCACTGAGTATGTTGTTTTTTGTTGGGTGACGTTATAGTCTTAAATGATACTTAAGTGATACTAGGAGGTAATTTCCAAAACATGGGAGACCATTTACGGAATTAACTCTCAGCTCAACTTCTTTTGCTTTTCTTGCTCTTGAAGCACTGTGCAGCAGATGTTTAATATACTGCCCCATAGACTATCACCATAGACTATCACTATCTCAATTCAAAATTAATCTTGTTTGAAAATCTTTGCTTTGAAGTGCAGTTGACTCATCTTATTGGTGAAGCTCACATTCATCTTATTGGTGAAGTTCACATTCTTATTTCTTACTACAGTATTTATTTTTGCACTATGTGATACCCCGTCAACTTCCATGTTCAACTATAAACTTGAGAACTCTCTGACCAGTATAATTTAAATAGTGTGGGTCAAGATTAAAGGCTTCGCTTTTTGATCATTAAAAATAGTTGATGACAAAGAAAGCTTTTATCCTTTTCTTGCATGAAAAGTAAGCCGAAATGATGCTGTTACATCATACATGACCTATTTTAATCATCACTACATACATAGTCTATTGCAAATTTCCACAGTAATTTTCAACTATTTTTCCTTCTCTGGCTAATCATAATAGATTATTATTCCTTTTCATTCCTTACTTAATTCTTTTTTAATTTCTCCGTTCCCCCTTTTCATGGTCTGATCTGATAAAAATTCGCATAATCTACTTGTCCAACAGCAATTATAAGTTTATTCATCGTGAATTTCTCAACACTGAATTAAGTATCCTCGAAAGTTTACTTATGAAGGTAAGACAAAGTAATTTCATGAAAAGGAACAGGACACTGCCAATCATTTGTATAAGAATCTCACTTAAACGTAGCTTTATTTTATCAGATTATTTTTAGAAACAAACTTTAGGACCCTTGCTAATATAAGCAGCACAGACAGATACCCTCTCTTGTATGATTCGACAACACTAAAGAAGTAGTGATGTGTTTAGCTACTTTTGTAAAACATCAAGAACAGAATTATTTCCTTTTCAAGTTCCATATCCCTCCTCTTGAATTTTGAATTTAAGCACTTGCAACTGGATCAACCTTCACATCAGCTTCCATGGCCTTCATGGCTTCAAACCTTGGCTCTTTGGCCTGAAACTTGAGTCCGGCATATAACTTCATGTAATCATCAAACATGAACCTCGGATAAACTTGTTTGCTTTCCTCTGCTTCTTTTTCCACCAAAGCTGGTGCTGGATAAATCATTGCATCGTTTCCTGGGTTATAAAATGAAGCTAGTGACATCCTAGTCCCGTCTGTTTGGGCAATCACTCTATGCATCACACTCCTGTATTTCCCATTGGTGATCACCTGATTTTACATTTCATAATTAAATATCCTTTTAGTACTTCTAAGTTATGTTGAAAAAACGCTTAATGAGAAACTTTAGGATCTTGTACCTCAAGTTGGTCGCCTAGGTTAACCACAATAGAGTGGCGCATGGGAGGAACATCGATCCATTGGTCGTCTTTGAGGAGTTGGAGGCCGCTCACTTTGTCGTCTTGAAGAAGAAGTATGATGCCACCAGCATCTGTGTGAGCGCGGAGTCCCTTTATCAAATCGGGCTTGGGGCATGGTGGATAGTTGCTTACCTTGGTTCCAAAGTTGGGACCTTTTGTCCCATAAAAAGCTTTTTTCAGGTAGCCTTTTTCAAGACCAAGGTTTTCACATAGCAAGTCCAGTAATTCCTCAGCCAACTTCTCCAGTCTTTTAGCAAAATCTCTCATGACCTCTCTGCATCATTTACTATAAACTTAAAACTTTGAACTAAGAAACTACTAGTATCTATCTTAATCTGTATAGAATGGATTACCTGTATTCGTCATCAAGATCGGGTACTTGAGAGATGTTAGAAGCAGGAAGATGGCGCAAGAAGAAAGTGCTTTCCCAATCCAAATTAGTAACCTCTGCTTGCACTGCTTCAAGACCCTTGCTGGCCACCAATTCTTTGAACCTCTGTTCCATGCACTTCTTGTAATGTCCCTTTGTCAGTTTCTCTACAGTGTCCATAACTTCATGTGGAATCCCATGGTTCACCAACTGCACCAAAGACATAAACAAACAAAATGTCAATATGCATGATTTCTAAGCTTAAAATTACTACTCCCTCCGATTTTATGTGTCTTAGTTTGACTGTGTATGATATTTAAGAAAGTACAAAAGATTTTTGAATCTTGTGATCTTAAATTAAATATGTGTATAATGTCAAATGTTATTTAGATCTCGTGGTTTTTGTTAGCGGGTTTTAAACATGTCATGCTGCCATGCTGCCATGTATAATGTTGGAATTAAAAGTTACTATACATAGAAAGTGACGTCCGTTTTTAAACAAGCTAAAATAGAAAATAAGACATATAAATTGAAACTGAGGGAGTAGTATGTTTATGCAAACTGTAATTACCTCAAAGAAGCCCCAGTTCTCACATGCATCTTTAATCATTTCCATGGTGTTGGATCTCTCAGAACCATTGAGCTTTTCCAAGTGGATAATTGGGAAGTTCTCCATCTTTCTTGGTAGAATATGTGTTTTTGAGTGTGTTAAATATATAGAATATGTGTGAATACAAAGACTAAGGAGATGAATTAATGCTAAATAAATGTTATGATGGAAAAGTGTGAGTCTTGAAAGGGTATTTATAGGGGAAGAAACATCAAGAAAGTAGGAGATGATTAAAAGACTGTACTGGGGTTTATTTCTTGGTCCTAAAATGCATACATTATTCCAAGTCACACAATGGCCCCACTAAGTCCAAGTCCACCGTACGTGAAATCTGGTCATAGTTACTTCTTGAACCTTCTTACCCACAAGTGGGATTTTAATTTTGAGGTATAAAGACAATTGGAAAATGACCCATTCATGGTGGCTAAAAATGATTTTCCTTGCATCTTGGACGGTATATAATACTCCACTGCTCTGTCCGAAGCGGCTGCTCCAGTGAAAACTTTAATGTCATTGTTTCATGTGTTATTAAAAATTAAGTGGTTCTGTTCGACAAGTATAGTACTATCTGCAGGGAAGTTGCCTCACACTTGAAAGTTTCTAAGGGCTGCAAATCACATTGCAGTCCAACGGCAAGATTTAAACCTCATGGGTTCTCGATTCTGAACTTTTTAAATTACTGGTTCTAAATTAATCATTAGTACATATTCAATGAAATTTCTAGGAGATAGCCAGGGCCTTGGTGGCACTATTGACTGGAGTAGTTTTATCTTGTTAAACAAATTGTAGTGAAAATTATAGGTTCACTTTTAAAAAGTATGTTACTAGTGCAAGACTTCATGACTTCTAGATTTTTCCTGAGTCGATGGAACTATGACAATATTGGGCGATTTCTTCTTGTTGTTCTAATTCTTGATGAATAAAGTTGTAGTATTTGTGTTCGTAAATGGTGAGAGATAATAAGCACCTGACGAAATAGTTGAGCTGAGCAGCTGGACACCATCGTCGTTTAAAAAAAAACCTATCTTTTAGTTCTCTTGTGTCTTGATACATTTATTGAAGTCATTTTCTTTAAGGGCGGCCATGTGATCTTTGGCAATGCATTTGAGATTTAAAACGATGATCTTGAGGTAATTAGGCACTGCAATCACGATCTTTAAGTATATTCTTAAGCCAAATCTAATCCTCTTAACCATCTTTGACTAGGACTTTTGAAATTTCGACATATCATATTTTTTTGATACTTTTGCTATGTCATTCCATTTAATTGTTAATCAACAACTTTACCTAATTAACTAATTGTTGAATTTCATCTAACTAATCTCTAAGTAATAACATCTAAGCTGATGAAACATGCACGCTTGAGCAAATTAACAAGTATATCAAGACACCTATTTTTACAACTATTATTATTATTATTATTATTATTATTATTATTTAAAAGGAGGGCCTTCTTTAGGAGTTGTATATTTTTGTAGTTATTGCCGATCAAGGTCCTTGAGATCCAATAACTTTTTATAATGTTAAAACATCATGATACTTGGGGAGTCATAAACGTAATCATTTTAGTCATGACTTCAATATTGCTCTTCGTCTAGAACATTATCATAGAAATAAAGTAAATAGTAATAGTACGAAGCTTGTTCTTTGGAATTTCCTTTAAGAGGAAAAATAAATTTCAAGTGGTTAGTAGCTAATGTCTATATTTATCAAATCCAGTGCACATGAAAATACGAAAGAGCCACCTTTGGACCACATGCCTAAGGTTTTTTGTCCGCCTTGGTACTAATTAAATAGCAAATCAGTGGATACAAAAGATTTTGAACTTTTTAAAAATTAGGGATCACTTTGAACAAGCGGGTTAAATATGCTAATGGCCTATTCAAAGTTAAAATTTGAGCAATAACTTTGTTTTTTCTTTTCTTTCTATTATGTTTTTCAAAATAAAATTCTTAAGGAGGTTTTAGATGAAAAAAGGTAAAGAAATATTTTGTAACTGTTCAAAGGCCGGGATAGTATGGAAACTTGTTGGAAGAATATCTCTGAAGGTGGTTAGCACTTAGCAAATAGCAGAGGTACAGTGGAAAATATAACGTGCAATAGCTAAAAATAACATACAAGTGTTGTAGCGGGATTGAAATGATTCCCCCACTGTTAACCATAATTTTTGAGTTTGAATGCCGAAAAAGAAAAAAAATTCCAATTGGGAGTTCTTTCCTTTTTGATGGACCTTAAATTTTAATAAAATGGGTTTTACCTCTTTCAATCACTAATTGTATTTGTTAAAATATCACTCCCGGGGAGAGATAGACGGAAAAGGACATTAATTTTCACTCTCCTTTAGTTGTTACTTGTTAGTTTAAGGCCAAACCCATTGTCGAACGTACAACGTGTAAAACCACTTTCTTGAAACACTCAGTGACCTTTGTTCATTTAACACCCTCGGTGGAAGCAGGCATGTAAAAAAGGTTCATTTAGGCGTTTTTCGGCGAGTTAGAAAATTGTGTGACCTACACAAAACAGGCGCGTGAAGAACTTAATTTTACGATTTTTTTTATTTATTTTTTGTCTTCTTCTTCCTTCTCTTTCATTCCAACACTTCCTCCACCATAAACCATCAACTTGCCACCGCAACACCACCACCGGATAAGTTTTTCGGCATAACAGTGATAACAAACCCTTCCACTACAAATTAACAAATTGATACCACCACCGGTTGCAAATTTTTTTTTCACTGTGCAATAAGTTCCTCATCAAACCCCGACTCCAAAAATCATTCAAACAACTTTGATTCTCAACCAAACTCCTGAATACATCATGAACAAGTTCTTAATGCTCTTAAGAACAATATTTAGCGCACCTAATTGATTTAATTATTTTCTCTTTCCGAGCTTCTAAGCTCCTTCCATGGAGGTCACATTTTTTTTCTTTTAAAACACAGGCCTTCTCCACTGCCAATTTTTTCCCGAATGTAGCATATCTCCATTGAAGAAGAAAGCTAAAGCCGCCATTGTTGAAGCTCAAAGCTTCCAATTTGAATTTTCGGGTTGCCTCAAACGGGCTCCATTTTCAGTGGGTGATATCTCAAAAGAACCGGAACGTCGTGAGGAGTTCGAATCCGAAATTTGATTCTATTTGGTTGAGATTTGAGGAACTCGCCATTAACGTAACTTAAAGCTTCAAATTCGAAAAACAAATTTCCGAATTGGAGGACGCAAAAAAACAAAAAAAATAATGAATTGGGGCTATAGATTAGTGCAATTTTGAATTATATACTTTCAAAATGGATCAAAATCTAATGAAAACAAAAAAATAAAAATGGAGCCTTTAGAAGAAAAAAAAATGGTGCGCAGTAGTAGAGGTGTAGAAAGGGGGAAGGAGGGGTGGGGTGGGTGGGGGAGGGTTTAGAAAAGTAGGTAATTTATTTATTTATTTTGGTGAAAAATAATTTTTTCCTTTTCTTTTATCTTGTAATTGATTTTTAAATTATTATTTTACATCCAATTGCCACATGTCCTATTTTAATTAGTCACCCTGCCACGTCATTAGCGAGTGGATGACACTCATTTTGCAATTTTAGTTGATTGCGAAAAAAGTGTCTAAATGAAACATCAGTTGCCTACCTGAGGTGTCTAAATGGAACAAAGGTCAGTTGAGGTATTCAAGTGAAAGAACTGGACGACCACAGGGGGCTGGCGATGGGTTTGGCCTTAGTTTAATTTACTAAAATAGAATTGAAGAACTTACGATGTTACGTATCCTCTTTCTATTAATTATGTATTTCACATTATTTCCTTCAATTTGTGGTGGAAAACAAAGGAGCTGATCTTACTCAACTTTATCATCTTTTATCTGAAGGGCGATAGTGGGTAATTATTTCCACCTTACACCTTAATAAGGATCCCAATTCACAACATGCATGGTTAAATCCATAGTCAGTTGATTTTTACGGCTCAGGTTTTACATTACGGCCTCAATTGGAACATCCTTAAGGTTTTACGGCTTATTGAGACTAAATCGTATAATTAAATCAGGTGACATATTTTAAGTGGTTAATTTATTAATGTAATGAACAATTGAGAACACGCGCAAGAATTTCAAAATTTGAACTGAAAGTGTATGTTACTAAATGAAATTTGCTGACAGATTTGAGGAGCCGTTAATGTATTAAGCCTGAAAATAAACTAGTGTATCACACAATTTTGACTAGCTAGCTGAGGTCGGTGCGGCGCTAAAAGACAGTATTTTGTAAAAAATAAAAGGAACTTTATTACTGTATATGACCAAACTAAAGAGGCAAAAAGACATTAGAAGACAAAAGGAGTAATATTCCTCGACAAGAAAAGGTTCTTTACTTCCCTTTCACTTTTAGTTTTGATTCTTGTAAAAATCTAGTAGCTAAAGTTTTGTTGATTAAAACTTTAAGCTACAGTAAGAGTATCTATCTATAAATTTAAAACATAATCTTCACAGGCACTAAACTTTGTTTTGGTTTATTAAAAGGCTCAGTGGATTGACTATCACATGGCTCTTGTCTCCTCAATGAGATCCAAAGGCAGACACTTCAATCATTGTAACGAAATTACTACTAGTACTGACTTTGTTGCATTACAAGAGGATAAAATTTTCCAAGGCCTAATTAACCATTTAAAAATATAAACTATATATGCCCAGAATTAAGTCTTGAGAGACGTACAACAGATGAAATTCCTGAGGTTCCTAACTTAACTAGCTAATAACACTAACTGTCACAAATGATATTACACATTTGTCATTCAAATTGATCTTCTTCCGAAAATCCTCTACCCTAGAACCAAATGAGTATTCATAGATTACTACGTATACCGGTATACTTAAGAATCTGATCACCTCCTGGTAACAAAATTAATAGGTTAGTTTTGAAATGCATGTATTTCGACATGAAATAGTATATCTGTTATGCAATCTTTCACACTGTTTAGATAATATTTTTAATTAATACGTCTAGTCAAAAAATTTTCGTTCTCCGTAGTTAACAGTGACCTAGGGCCGGCGAAGTTACGGAGTTACGTGTAGGTTCATACGAACCTTGTAGCTTTATATTAGATCCTTAGTACTAAGAAATCTATTAAAAATGTATAAATATTTAATTGCAAACTAAATAACTAAAACGAGCTACATATTCTATGTCAAGTCCAAAACTTATAAACTTCAAATCCTGTTCCACTTTTGTTTTAACACAAAGTAGGAGAACTCCATTTGAGCAGCAGCGAAGCATCTTTATGATACCATTGAAATTTGGATTTGTACATTCAGTTCGAATTGTGGCCTTTTGGCCATTTGAGTTGTCTCTTTTGATAATTTCATGTTTACATTTAAGTTATGACTATATGTTAAAATGTGATTTCTTTCTTTCTTTATTTAGACTAGAGATGTGGAAGAAAGTAATTGGATAGAGGCGAATCACATGCAATGGCCAAAAATTATTTAGTGAAGGAATCGTGTGGCTAACTTAATTCAACTAAAATCATTCGCAAACTTATCTGTATGCATGCATTGCCAAAAATTCCAAGACATGTTTGGATGCCCCCATGTGTATTTGTGCAGTGCCTTTCAAGTTTGGAGTAATATATATATATATAGCCCTATATATATTCCATCTGTTTTTAGGGTTAATGCATGTGCATTGCCCCACGAAACTTTTTTTTTTTTTAAGTTTAATCCATTAAGTGCTTGTTAATTTGCTGCTTCTGATATTAGTGTGTTTAAGTTTTACGTATACGCCGACGGTATAATTAAAAAGATCTACACAATTATAAGATTTATTTATAAGATAATTACAAGTAATTTTTTTGGTAAATATTAAATAGTAACCTAATAGTAAAACTGTAAAAGAATCTTCATATTGTGAATGCTTTTAACTAAAATCATTTATTGATATTTATATTTTGGATCAGTAGGTAAGACTAAGAGAGTGGGAGAATTAGGTTTCATAATTGTTATTTCAAAGAATAGTAGGAAAAAAAAAAGGTTTGTAACAGTGTTTAAATTACAATACTATAAGTTTGATGACGAAGATCAAACATTAGTGGTTAGATTTAATTTATAAAGGTATAATAAGTTAATAACTGGCTCTGTCTTTTGTCACGTAAAAGATGAAAACCATGAGTTTTATGTGGGTTTCATATTGCTTTAGTGGTTTTACATGTTTATTACTTCTTTGAAAAGAAAAGTAGCTCTTTATTTTGTCACAAACAATATGAGAAGCGCTGAGTTTTGTTGGTTTATATTGCTTTAGTGGTCTTACATGCTTATTATTTACTTGAAAAATACACTTACCTTTTCCAGGCAACACAATTCCATATCATGCAATGGAAAGTACATTAATTCTCCTCGAAAAAAAAAAATACAAAATCCCAAAATCACAATTCTTCAACATATAAACACACGAGTTAAGTTTATACACGGGTCAACACAAGAAAACGAGTTTTATGTTGGTTTCATGTTGCTTTGGTAGTTTTACATGCTTATTATTTCTTTGAAAAGAGAAGTAGCTCTTTATTTTGTCACGTACAATATGAGAACCACTGAGTTTTGTTGGTCATATTGCTTTAGTGGCCTTACATATTATTTCTTTGAAAAAATATACTTACCTTCTCCAGGCAACACAATTCCATAGCAATGGAAAGTACATTCTACTCGAAAAAACAAAATTCAAAATCACAATTCGTCAACATATAAACAGACGAGTTAAGTTATATACACGGGTCAATACAAGAATATTTTACACCATCTGAGTCACATTACTAGTTGACCAGAGGCGGATGCAGTCTCATAGCATCATATTCATCTAAACTCAGTATGTTTCATGCAGAGTAAAATTTTATGTCTAAAAATTCACTAAAATTATACACCCTCTGTTCTAATTTGTTTGACACTTTTCGCTTTTCGAGAGTCAAACTTCTTAATTTTGACCGTGTGTTTGAACATAAAATCTTTAAATTTTTTGAAATAAAATTTACATATTTGGAAACTACGTAAAAAGTACTATAAGTCACCATATTTAAAAAACTTATGTAAAAATTACAGTCAAAGAACAGCTCGTTTGACTCTCAAAAAGCGAAAAGTGTCAAACAAATTAGGACGGAGGGAGTAATAAATAGTAGGTTTGAACCCATAATGTTAAAAATATAATAGGTTCAATACTAAAAAAATTAAAGGTTAAACCCATAAAATTTAAATTCTATCTCCGCACCACCCTGTTGTAGCAGGTAATTTGTCTCTATATTAGCATTCTTACCTGCTATATGTGTCACACATGTCACACATGTCACTACTAGAAAAAGAAGTTTTTCCCAACGACATTCAGAGGAAAATTTGTGCTATAAACATGATTTTCCTACCTCATTCCCACTGAATAATCTCACTGGGAAAACACATGGTGCGAAACAGGTACCCATTGAAACACTGAGAAACTTTCTAATTTTTTCATGTGAAAACTCAACTATTTTGATTTTTCCCACCGACATTCAATGGGAAATAGCCATTGAAAAAATTTCAGTGGGAAACAATGGGAAAATAGTTATTTTTTAGTAGTGTGCGCTTAGGCCAAGATCAGTGAAATAATAAAGAGTTTAACTAATATGGCTTGCTTACGGTGAGTATATTTTTTATTCACTAGCAGGTAATCTTAATTTTTAAGATTTCAAATTTTACTTTTATGAAAGATCGCCCATAGATATATTTTGATGACTTATAATATAAAAAGATATTTATACTGTTAGTGTATATAAATTAAACTCATAAATAAAATTTGACAGACCTTTATGATTGGCACATATTTGCACTGTGCAAAAAAAATATCTCTACTATTCTCTCCATCATCATCGTTAAATGACTACATTTTGGGGGTTTAAAATTTGCCATAGCTACAGTTTCAATATTTACATTATGTAGCTACAGTAGACGCGCGCTACAGTAGATTGTATTCAAAATTCGAATTGTATTCAAAATTTGGTTGTGTCAGATTTTGATGTATTCAAATTAAGCTACATTAAACAGTGTATTCACTTTATTATATTTAAAATTAGTTGTATACAAAAAAATATCCTTCAAAATACAAAAAACAAAAAACACCCCAAACACATTTTTGCACTAAAAATTAATGAATACACTCAAATACGAAATACAAGAAATAAAATACACCCTAAAACAACCGCATCGTATGCTAAAAAAATTAATGAATACAACGCATCGTATGCTAAAAAATTAATGAATACAACGCATTGTATGCTAAAAAATTAATGAATACAACTTTGCATTGTATGCTAAAAAATTAATGAATACACTCATAAAAGAAACTATTTTCCAAATTCGGCGTCGAAAAACGACCGGATGCGGTATTACCGGTGGTGAGAAAACATCGACCATGCAAAACACCGACCATGCTTGCGAAAACGACAAAACAACCGAAAAAATTTAAAAAATCACCGCCATTTTTGCTCCCATCACCGCCAAGTAGATTTGAGCCACAACAACGCCATTACACTCGGATTTGAGAAATACTCGAGAGATCCGAACTTAATTTCTATGAAGAATATGAGCAACAAGACAAAGAAGACGAAGAAGAAGTAGGGAACGAAGAGTCCTGTACATACAGTGGGGAGAGAAGAGAAGAGAGAGAGAGAAGGGTCAAAAACTCTACTAAAAACTCTTCTGGATTTTGCAAAGGTAATCAGAGAGGAGAAAGAGAGGAAAACGTGTGGGGGCAAAGGGAAATACATGTTATTTTAAAGAAAGCCAACTAAGAATTGTCCTTTCAATCCAATACTTTTAGAGAGAGACGCTGAGAACTAAGCAGATGGATAATGAGGGAGGGAGGGCGGGAGTGTCTCATCAAATTAGAATTGAGGGAGGAGAGAGAGGGTTTGGGGGGAGGGGGGGGGATTGAGGGAAAAATATTGATACAATGCAATAAGAGGAGAATAGTTACATTGTGTAATTGATATACAAAATTTAGTTATGAGATGTAATTAAAATAAAATATAGCTACTAAATATAATTACCTACTAGTGTTTGCCACACCATGTAGATTTCCCTTGAAAAAACCTTAATGAAAAGCAATAGAATTTAGGCACTTTCCTAATCTGTACAAGGAATGAATCATGCACTACTCTATATTTCTTTTACGTCACCATGCAAATTAAACATTGATAATGACCTCAATTTGGTTTACGCTCACAACTTTTCCTTTCACTTTTGGTTACAGAATATGCTTCACGATGCTCTAAACAGAATATGATTCACGATGCTCTATGATCTTGGTCAAACGGGTCTTTAACTTGTATGAATCTCCTGAAATTCATGTAACACATGATAAACATGATGAGGAATGAATATTAGATTAGATAATTCAGATCAGAATTGTCATATACTGAAATCTTACACACAATACTTTTGATTTTTAATTAATCAGCTGAAATTATCTTTTGGCCTATAGCTAGGTCTTTGGAGTGATCATTTTTAATACCTAGAGCTAAAACTAGGAATACATTAATTAGTTCAAACAAAACTGCAATTATTTTTACTAGGATAATTATGTAATTTTAATATAGGCAAAGTATTGAATAGACAATGATGTTCGGCATAAAATGCATATATTTAGCTATTAGTTGTCTCACATTTTAATACTTTTAATTGTCATTTGAGTACTATTATATTGATTTGTGTGTAATATTGTATTGTTATTTTATAGGAATAAAACGGTGTGAAGACGAAGAAATTTAGACCAAAATTAGATGCAAAGTGTTGAAATTGAGAACAAAATAAATAAAGAAACAAGCAGTTGAATGGAGGGATTACAATAATTTAATCATTGAATATATACAAGGATTGGTGGAATAAAGAAATGAAAAGAGCACGAGAATTGAAAAGGAAGAATTGAAAAGGAAGAGAACAACAGAGCACGGTGAAGGGTAAAAGAAACAATGGGAATCACACCTGGCAGCCACCGACCGAAGCAAAAAATTGAGATTGCGGCTTGTGACCAGTGTGCGTTGCACTGTTGACGCGAAGAAAACAGTCTCTAAATCCTTTTCTGATTGGTCCCACGTTGCACCAGCAACGCGAGTGTGACGCGAGCCCGCTAATTTTTTCAATCCGAGTTGGATTTGGTTCTTAAAAGTCCAGGTTTTTTGGTACCCTATAAATACATATCCTACACGGTTGTGACATAACTTTTGACCGAGATTCATAGAGTTAGTTAATCAATTATCAGTAGCTAGTTGGCATTGTAACCATTTTAAATTAGTTCGTTGACTGGTCAAAGTAGTTAGAGTCAAGGTAGCTATTTTCCAAATCAAAGTCTATAAGTAGAATTAGCTTCTCATTTCCTTGTAACCGACTTTCAGATATTTTCTTCATTCTAATGGAAGTACATTTTGCTCTCTCGGTTGCCATTGATCCACACAACATGGTATCAAAGCTTTGGTAAATTGCTCGTTTATTCCTCAATTTCAATCACAAATTCACCGTGCTTTCATTGCAAACTAGTTTATCGAGAAACTGATGATTTTTTTCTTAGTTTTTTTTTCTTTCGTGTTTTCTCTGTACAATTCTCACAATTTGTGTGTTTGAGTGTGAGATTTAGGGCAATATATTTGTTCTCCAACTTCGAGTGTTAATCGGTCCAATGCAGCTTGATTTCTAAGCATTTTTTGATCAATTTCAATGGCGATTGATGGAGTTCGTGTTGAAAGTTCTGGGAATTCGACTGGTGGAGCAACCAATGGCGGTGCGATTGTTGTAGATCGCAAACATCCACTCTTCCTCCAATCCTGTGATACACCAGGTAGTTCTATAGTTGCTATACAACTAACTGGTTCCGATAACTATGCCTCTTGGAGTAGATACATGAGTATTGGATTGCTTGGTAAAGGTAAACTAGGATTTATTGATGGAAAATGCCATAAGAATAGCTTTGACTCATCTTTGCATGATCTATGAGAGAAGTGTAATGCTGTAGTAGTGTCATGGATCTTAGTTTCTGTTAGCAAATAGTTACTGAGTGGTATTTTGTATGCTAGTAGTGCTCAAAAGGTATGGGAAGATCTTAGGGATAGGTTTGATAAGGTGGATGGATCTAGGATCTTCTACTTACATAAGGAAATAGCAACCTTGTCACAAGGCACAATGTCAGTATCTAACTACTTCTCTAGAATGAAGGAGCTATGGGAGGAATTTGACTCACTTATGCCTTGTCCTGGTTGTGGATGTGCTGAATCTAAAGCCTATACTGCTCATTTTGAGACTTAGAGATTTATGTAGTTTCTCATGGGCTTAAATAAGTCCTACAATCAAGTTAGGAGCACTATCATGATGATGGACCCTAAGCCTACAACAAAGCTTATTCTCTAGTTATTTCTGCAAAGTGTCAAAGAATTCTAGGAAATGTGAACATTATTTCTGGTAGCAATTCTGGTGCTGAATTGCAAGATGGGATGTCACTGTACAAAGAATTGTAATGGTACTATGTATCGTGGTAGCAGCAGCAGGGAAGGCAATGATATGCATGTCTACAAAGGCAATAAGGGAAGCTTTTCCAGTCAGTTTAGTATGATAAGCGCAGGCCAAGCCTTCTTTAGTGGAGGTAATAGTAGTGGTTATGGAAGATGCTCATCAAGTTCTTCAGGTCAAGGACAAGGTTCCAGATCCAAAAATAACTGGCAAACTCTATTTTGTGGCTATTGCAATTTCAAAGGACATATAAGGGAGACCTGTTACAAGCTGCATGGATATCCTGTTGACTTCAAGGGTAAGAGAAGAACTAATGGTGGTCATACAACTGTTAACTATACAGGCAGTGTGTTCAATGTAGGCTATGATGGAGATCAGTCTAGCTATCAATCTAGCTCAGCAAGCAAGTGCATGTTCCATCTCAATCTGGACATTTCACTCAAGAGCAAAGATTTGCAGATTCTTCAACTACTTGGGAAGGCAAATAGAAATGATAATGTGTCCAGTACCAGTGGAGCTAGCAACAGTGTGAGCACTATCTTAGGTATTGCCCTTAACTCTAATCACACTGATAGAGATAAGTGGATAATAGACTCTGGTGCTACCAAACATATGGTAAGTAAGCTGCATTTGTTAACATCTGCAAGAGCCTTAAATGAAGCAAAAAGCTTAGTACATTTGCCTACAGGAGAATTGGCTAAAGTCAGTCATATAGGAACTTCACAGGTGTTTTAGGGTTGCAAAATCTGTGATGTTCTTCATATACCAGAGTTTAAGTATAATCTTCTTCAGTAGCCAAACTCACCAAAGAACTGTGTTGCTGTGCATTGTTCTACCCTGATTTCTGTTTATTTTAGGACCTCTTCAATGGGAGAATGAGGGGGATTGGAAGACTTGAGGGTGAACTATATGTGCTGAATGTTGCCCGTCCTGTGAAGTCTCAAGGTCCTCAACTAAATGCTCCTCAAATAAATGCTAATGCTGCTAATGTTAACAAGTCTGTGGAAAAGTCTTTCAATACAGATTGCTTAAACTCTAGAACAAATTTGTCCTTATGGCATCAAATATTAGGACATGTCCCTATTAGTACTTTCAAGAAGTTGAGTTGCTTCAAGAATGTAAAAGACTCTCATATGTCTGAACACTGTAACATCTGTCCATTGGCTAAGCAATTAAGACTTTCTTTCCCATTAAGTACTACTTCTACTACTGTATGTTTTGATATTGTGCATGGAGATATATGGGGCCCATACAGAGTACCTACAAATGATGGCAAAAGGTATTTTCTGACCCTAGTTGATGATTTTTCGAGGTATACTTAGATTTTCTTGTAAATTCAAAGAGTGAAGTAGTAGTAAGTCCTCAGATACTTTCTCATTATGGTTCAGAATGTGTTTAAGACTTGCATTAAAATTTTAAGAACAGACAATGGGTGTGAATTTCTTAATTCTCAGGTCACAGAGTTATCACAATCACTAGGTGTGATTCATCAAAGTTCATGTGTTTATACACCACAAGAAATGGTGTAGTAGAAAGAAAACACATAACCATATTGGAAACTGCTAGGTCCCTAACCCTCTGTTTGGATGGTTGTTTCCCGTGGTTCATTAATGGACAGTATGGTATGGTACAGTATGGTGTTGTATTGTATTGTACTGTATTAATAAACACAATGTTTGGATAGACTGTATCGTTTGTTGTAGTTTAATAACATTTGTATTGTTTGGTTTGACTATATGGTACTGTATAATAACTTATAAGTTTACTAAAATACCCTTAACTTTTAATTAGAAATTAGTTTATACTCCCTCCGTTTCAATTTATATGAACCAATTTGACTGGGCACGACATTTAAGAAAGAGGGAAGACTTTTGAAACTTGTGGTTCAAAATAAGCCTTGAAAATTTGTGTGGCTGTAAATCATTCATAAAGTGAATTTGTTTCCAAATTAGGAAAGAGGTCATTCATTTTGGCACGGACTAAAAAGGAAATAGGTTCAAACAAATTGAAACGGAGGGAGTATATATTAATAAAACTCAGGTAAAGAATAAAATAAGAACTTTAAAAAATAAGTAGGTAGTGAGTGGGGTTGGTGGAGGGGTGGGCGGTGTGAGGTGGGTGGTTATGGGATGAGGGTGGGGGTAGTGGCTGGTAGGGTGGGGGTGGCGGTTGGGTGGTGGTGAGGGGTAGTGGGTGGTGTGAGGTGGGTGGTTGTAGGATAAGAGTGGGCGTGGGCTGGGGTGGGGGTGAGTGGTAGGGTGGTGGTGAGGTAGGGGTGAGTGGTAGGGTGAGGGTGGGGGTGAGTGGTAGGGTGGGCGTAGGGGTGGGGTGGATGGTGAAGGGTGGAGCAGGGGTGGGGTGGGGGTGAGTGGTAGCGTGGGGGTGGGGTGGGGTATAATGGAAAAATAAAATACGTAACCACGGAAAAACCACCAAATCTATGGTTACAAAAATTGGGACTTTTCATGGTTATATAGCCATAGGATGAACCACGGGTTTACAACACCATACTACATAATTTTAAGAACAATGGAAACAAACATGGCTTCATACAAAACCATACATTAATGAACCACGGGAAACCACCATCCAAACAGGGGGTAAGATTTCAGTCTAATGTTCCCCTAAAATTTTGGGGTGAGTGTGTACTCACAAGTGTTTATCTGATTAATAGAGTTCCATCTACAGTGGTGCAAGGTCATACTCCCTTCTTCAAGTTATATCATACAACTCCTAGTCTAGATCATCTCAAAGTATTTGGATGTCTAGCCTATGCAACTCAGGTTAGGAAAACTGATAAATTTGCTTCTAGAGCTATACCTGCTATTTTCTTGGGCTATTCTTCAACTCAGAAGGGCTATAAGCTCTTTCACTTACATGGCAAACTATTCTTTGTAAGTAGGGATATAGTATTCAAGGAAGATGTCTTTCCTTGCAAACAAACTCCTACTCCTACTACATTATTCCCCGTTCTTTAGTTCACAGATGATAGTCTTGTAATCCACAAGTCATCACTCTTTTTGTGACTAATAACCAAGCTACTCAAAGTACCATCCAAAACAACATCAATTTATCCTCAGATCACATGTCTCCATCACCTAGTTCAACTACAGTTCCTGATCCTGCAATATCTGTATCTCATTCTAAAGGAATGCAAACCACTATGCCACTTAGAATATCTGAAAGACAGATTAAACCACCTTTATGGATGAATGATTATGTCACTAAAACCAAACACACTTCCTGTACTCATCCTATGTCTAATCATGTCTCATATACTCACTTGTCTAAGTCCTATATCACTGCTCTAAATACATACTCCTCCATACCTGAACCTAAAACCTTTGCTGAAGCTGTATTAGACAAGAAGTGGATAGATGCTATGCAACTTGAAATTGCAGCTCTTGAGGAAAACAACACATGGTCCATAGTTGATCTACCTCCTGGAAAACATCCAATTGGTTGTAAATGGGTGTTTAGAGTTAAGTATCTGGCCTCTGGTGTTGTTGAGAAATATAAGGCCAGGATTGTGGCAAAGGGATTTAATCAACAAGAGGGACTAGACTATTCAGAAACATTCTCCCCTGTGGCCAAGATGGCCACAGTGAGATCAGTATTGGCTGTTACTGCTGCTAAATCCTGGTCCATTTTTCAAATGGATGTACACAATGCATTTCTCCAGGGTGATCTAGTTGAAGATGTGTATATGGTTATTCCTCAAGGATTCTGTAAACAACATGACACTAGCAAAGTTTGTAAACTTCACAAATCAGTCTATGGGCTAAAACAAGCCCCTAAGCAGTGGAATCTCAAGTTAACTGAGGCAGTAGTTGATCTTGGCTTCTTGCAAAGTCATTATGACTACTCTTTGTTCACCAAAAGAGAGTCTAATGAGTTAGTAGTAGTGTTAATATATGTTGATGACCTATTGGTGACTGGCAGTAATGACACACTTATTCTCAAAACTAGAAATGACCTTAAGATGAAGTTCAAAATGAAAGATCTAGGGGAGCTCAAGTTTTTTCTAGGCATTGAATTTGCCAGGACCAAGAAGGGGATTGTGATGAATTAGCGCAAGTATGCCTTGGAACTCATATCAGAGTTGGGATTAGGAGGCAGTAAACCTGCTTGCTTACCTCTGGATGCTAATCAGGGGCTAACCTCTATAGAGTTTGATAAGGCTATTAATGATCCTGACAAAGATGACAATTACAAGCCTTTGACTGATATCAACAAATACCAAAGGATTGTGGAGAGGTTACTATATCTAACAATGACTAGGGTGGACATTTCCTTTGCAGTACAAGTTTTCTCACAGTTTATGCATGCTCTAAAAGTATCACACATGGAGGCTGCTCTAAGGGTGGTGAGATACATTAAGTGTTCTCCAGGACTAGGCCTGTTCATGCCATCACAAAGCAACCATTTGCTTACTACTTATTGTGATTCAGATTGGGGAACATGTCCTCAAACCAGAAGGTCTGTAACTGGATGCTTGGTGAAATTTGGAGATGCTCTAGTCTCTTGGAAGACAAAGAAACAAAATACTATGGCTAGAAGCTCCGCTGAGGTAGAATTTAGAAGTATGGCATCAACTGTGGCTGAGGTAACATGGCTCATTGGTGTCTACAAAGAGCTTGGTGTTGAGATTAAGCAGCCAGTGATCACACATTGTGATAGTGGATTGCTGCCAATCCCATTTTTCATGAAAGGACAAAGCATTTTGATATAGATTGTTATTTTGTAAGAGAGAAGCTAGTTCAAGGGATGATCAAGACTTGTCATATTCCAACAACTGAGCAGCAACCTGATCTGCTGACTAAGAGCCTGTGCAGAATTCAACATGAATACTTAGTGTCCAAGCTTGGGTTGAAAGATAGTTTCATACCACCAGATCCTTCCAACCATAAGCTTGAGGAGGGGTGTTGAGATTAATAGAGTTGGTTAATCAATTATGAGTAGCTTAGTTGGCATTGTAACCATTTTAAATTAGTTAGTTGACTGGTCAAAGTAGTTAGAGTCAAGGTAGTTATTTTCCTAGTTAAAGTCTATAAGTAGAATTAGCTTCTCATTTCCTTGTAATCGACTTTAAGATATTTTCTTCATTCTAATGGAAGTACAGTTTGCTCTCTATCTTGGTTGCCATTGATCCACACAACATGAGAGATAACTTGGAGCTGCCGTGGAGGCCGGAGTTACAGGGTTTTACCTTATCTTCTCTGTAATACTCGTTTTTACGTTTTTATTAGGATGGTTTGTTGTTTTTCCTCCATGTCTATGTGGAGCTAAACTCTTTAGTTCTAGGATTTTGACTCAAACATGAAAGTTGACGTTTGATTATTGTTTGTATCTATTGATTTTCCATCTTTGGGTTATTTGTTTATTCTTGATCTTAATTGTTTGATTATTTGACGAGATAGTTGAGAATTATATGTGGCGTGTGAATTGAACTAGGGATAGGAAATTTGCATGCGTAATAATAATAAATAGAGCTTGTTCGATTAATCGTTTCGCTAATGTGGATAGGAATATACCCTTTAGCCTTTCTTAGTTGAACACGGAAAAGTAAATGCGTTCTTGTTACCTCTGACGACCATAGGGATATAGGCATTATAGTAGCATCTACAGGCTTGTGAGCAACTCGGAAGATACTCATAAAGTTATAATTAACCCGTCAACTAGTAACCCATAGGTAGAATGATTTGAAGACTCAACTGAATTGTTAGTGGTCATAGCCCTAGATCTATCTCTTCTCCGATAAAAATCTGCTCTTTCTTGGTTGAAGTTCATTATTTGTTTTATTTTACTTTTAGTTAGTTAATAATTATATTTTGAGATTTTACTTCTTGTGTAGATAGTTAGTGTCGTTTAATTTAGTAAATAGTTAATCATAAGTCCCTGTGGGTACGATATCTAGACTTTAAATCCTATATTACTTGTACGACCACGTATACTTGCGTGTGCGTTTGGGAGCAACAAGTTTTTGGCGCCGTTGCCGAGGACTTAGAAATTAATTGTTTATCTAGATTAGACTTTTCTTTTGTCTATTCAAGTTTTTTTTTTTTTTTTTTTAATATTCTGGTATTCTTCTTGACATGGCATCTTGGAGCGAAAATTTATCGAATGTTGAGTATTCATGTTTAAATGATTTTTGTGAACTTTGTGGAGGACCCCACTTATGAGGAAATTGTTTTAAAATTTGGATCATACGGGATGTGTTGTGTGACCCTTCTAAATTCTATGATTGGAACTTTTGTAAATGGTGTGATGGTCGATGGAATGAGTGTCCCTATGATTGTTGGTCTCTCAAGTGATTTTCACAAAGTGGATGTTGTAAGTGATACTTGGCTATTGTTTCGAGCTCACCGATTATAGGTATGAGAGGATTATCTTGATGAAATTACAGGTGACATGGCATACTTCATAGAAGAAAGAACAACGCTCGGACAAGAGATAGACCAATTTGGCTCATATATTCATGACCTACAGACTCAATTAAATAAAAAGGTTGAGGCGTCTGTGTAACGACCCGTTTGGTCGTTCAGCACTTTTGGACTCTTTTTCGTTAAAATACCCTTTCCGTAGCCTTAAATGGTATTCTT
>NC_081352.1:46719857-46744641 GCF_029784015.1 Lycium ferocissimum
CATCTATTTGTTTTTGTATTCGACGAATGATATGTGGCCTTCGGGTATTTTATTGAACTTATTAGTCCTATGTTAGCGCTCTTATGCCACTTTGACCGGATTTTGGGGTTGTCGTGACATTTCTTGTTATGATAAGTATTTAAGACTTGATAACTTATTCTTAATTAATTTTCTGCTTATTTAACTTGTTATTAGTAATGTGGTTCGCCTACTCGAAGGGATAGTGTAGGTGCCACCACGACTCGCGAATTGGGTCGTGACAGTCTGATGCCCAACTACCTATTATCATGGATAGTGGCCAGCATGTGGAGCTGATAGAGGAATTCCAACCATTCGATCAGATCTTTGTTGATAATGCCAATGTTGAGGAAGTGTACAAAAGTGAGGATGTAAAAAATAATGCAGTTTTAGAGTTGGGGCGTGTTGGTCCTCATTCTAAACATTTGTCTACATTATGTTTGGTTGGCGACATGAAAATCGAGCCCTCCACGTCTATGAAGAATTGTATAGATGAGGAACAAGAGCCTTACATCCTGAAATTTGCCACACCGAAAAGGCAAAACGACATTATACGCTTAAAGGCCAAGAAGTGCAAGATGTGACACCTATTGCTTGGTTCCTTTATTTTTATACCACCGCCCCAAAAGCGTGATGGAAAATTTGATACAAAATTAGGGGTGAATTTCATAAGTTCGAGGTGGAGGAAAAAGTTGATCCACATCGTGCTGCGACGTTAACTAATGCGCTTATTGGGAGGCAACCCAATGTGTAATAGTTTTGGATTTTTATTTTTATAGTGTCACGTTTTATTTTGTTTTTGTTTTGCAGATTAGGGGAAGTCTGAGAACTCGAAGTTAAAAGCTAAGGACCATACAAGAGTTTTAATTATGGGATCATCCGACCCTCGATATTGAGGATTATGCTGCTAGCTAGGCCCTAGAGGGTCTCAGGGAGTATTTCTCACCCTTGTTTCTAATTTTTTCTCTGCTATTCATGCATTAAGGACAACACATATTTTTAAGTGTGGGGTGGGGTACTTTCGATTTTTGAGTTCAAGGATGATTATGCCATAGGATTTTTTTTAATTTTTTTTATTAGGCTTATATATTAAAAAAAAAATCATGAAAAATTCAAAAGAAGATTTTATTTTGGTCTGTCTTTTATTTTTCGTTTTATAGTTTTTTTCTCATTGGCGGCATAGATCATCAACCCCTTGGGTTTTCTTATGGCCTCGGTTCTTTCTCGGGGGAGAGGGGGGGGGCTTTGAATCGAGTAATCTTTTATTTTTTAGGATTAGTTTTTTTTTTAGGAGTAGTAAAGGAGAGAGAAGAAAGACCCTTGTGACTTGTTTGATACTAGCATATTTGGTCATGAGCTTGAGTTATACTTTCCTGTGAGTGCTTGAGTAATAAAAAAGATAGCAGACTTTCTGACACTTAGCTCATGGTTGTGACTCTATATATGACTTATTCGTATTTTGTAGTTCGTTATGATCCTATCTGTCCTAGAGTAAAATTGATCCATCTTGATTGAGGCTTGTGCCATGTGTGGTGAGGATTTCTTGCATATATTCCATGTTTTGCATCTTAGTCTAGAACTTGCCCTGCATGTTAGTGAAGCGAAATAAAAAGTGTTGCTCTGTTTAGAAGATGATTATAGGCTTTCTTTGATATGTCTTGTAAATTTTTAACCTTTTCAGAAATTGTACCACTAGTTAGTCCTTTGAGCCTGTAGCCTTTCGTTTGTTAGCCGTAATTTTGCCTTGAACCTTTTGTTTGAATCCCTAGTTTTTGCACCCTGCTTCCTTGAGCACTGTAGCATAGACTGTGATATAATTGTTAAATCTGAAGATAAGGGATGGTCAAGTGAAAAAATAGTGACCAATGATAGCTGCAAATGATGACAAGGCCCTCTTAAAAAGTGTGAAAAAAATTTTGCTTGAAAAATAAAATAAAAATTGAACTGTGCTTGATATGATGAGAATTACTAGTGAAAATAATTGATGAAGAGAGAGCTGAAAAATAAAGTTAAGAGATGAAAATAATGGGTGATGAAGTCTAAAGTGCAAAGTTCTTAGAGAAGTGTAAGCCACTATTGTATAGTTCTCCTACCCGTCCCCTAGCCAACATTACAACCCGTTAAACTCCTATTTGATTTTATTCGAGCATACTTAATTAGTGGAGATGTACATAATGGGCAAGCCTATGGTTCTTTGTGCATACATGTGAATTTCTTTGTGAGTGTGAGAGCTGTTCTTTGATGCCAAGTCCTTAATTTACATTCATTCTTTGATTTGAGTATGTGGACCATTTCTTCTTGTGAGGGCACTTGTTTCATGATAGATAGGTGATGTTGTTAGCTTCTTTGATATAGTAGGTGAGCGAGCTTAAATTTGATGAGTTAGAGTCTGTCTTTGAGGTTAGGAGGTTAGAAGTTTGTTGTTCGATTGAGTTGACTTGTATATCTTGGATCATCAGGAAGTGTATGTTTGATGAGTTGAGTTCCTATAGGGCCTAATTGTTGGTACCAATCAAAGTGGTAGTGTTCCTAGGCTTGACTTCTTTAGAATGGTTTTAGTGCTTACTTGAGGACGAACAAGAGTTAAAGTTTGACGAGCTTGATAGTTTGTATGAATCTCCTAAATTCATGTAACACATGATAAACATGATGAGGAATGAATATTAGAATAGATAATTCAGATCATAATTGTCATATACTGAAATCTTATATACAATACTTTTGATTTTTAATTAATCACCTGAAATTATCTTTTGGCCTATAGCCAGGTCTTTGGAGTAATCATTTTTAATACTTCGGGGTCGTTTGGTGTGAAGGATAAGCAAAAATAGTTTCGGGATAAAATTTTAGTGCCTCCTTATCCCATGTTTGGTTGGAATAAAAATCCGGAATAACTAATCCCGGGATTAGTTATCCCGGGATTGTAGCCTTATTTTATCCCACCTTGAGGGTGGAATAACTAATCCCGGGATAACTTATCCCGGAATTAGTTATCCCGGGATAGATTGTTTCCCAACCAAACGAGCCCTAGAGCTAAAACTAGGAATACATTAATTAGTTCAAACAAAACTGCAATTATTTTTACTAGGATAATTATATAATTTTAATATACGCAAAGTATTGAATAGACAACTGTGAACTTAAGAAAAAAAACATATATTACCATTGCGTAATATGCAATATTTTTATGCTAAGTTTCTTAACTTTTTTTCTCTGTCTGGTAATTATAGTTATATAATATATAATTCTGCTCAGTCAATATATCTGTAAAGAATGGATCTTGAGTCTAACTCAACTCTAAATCTCACGCTTAGAGTTAGAGATCTCGTGCGTGGACAATTTTTAATAGAGATCATTACGGTACAGGACTGTTCGGCCATCTAGTCTACTCACTTTGGCCCAACTCGTGAAAGTTTATCACTGATAGCCAAAATTGTACATACAGGTACATTCTCTTTTATATGTTAATCTAAAGGGTGCCAGATATGTGTGGTAGAGAATTGACACATTGCCCCCATTAACGTGTCCGAAACTTGAAAAAGCTATCTCATTCCATTTTCCAAAGCTCGCATACATAATTTATGACTCTGAGCATTAATTTTATCGAGATACTTTTGTTTTTTAGAAAATTCTAGCATATTCTTTATCATCTCTAGCAACAAATTGATTCAATCTCTCTAAAGAATTCTTTCTCCTCTTCCAGCTACTTCAATAAATTTATAAAGAAAATGAAAATGAAAGGAAAAAGAAGGATAGTTAAAGAGCTTAAAAAAGGCGTAGAGAGCTTCCACTCATCCTCTCCTCCTCCTCACCCTCTCGTTCTCCTCCTCCTCTTCTTCTTTTTTGTTCTATTGGTATTTGAATATCAAGAGCTTTTGAATTCGGTATCAACTAGATTGGTGTTTTCATGGTAGTTGGACGGTGTTTTAATTGTAGTTCTGTATAACAAATGTATATATAACATTGTATACAACAACATCAACAACAACAACCCAGTGAAATCCCATAACGTGGGGTAGGGGAGGATAGAGTGTACGCAGGCCCTCACTCCCTACCAAAAGGACGGTACATTTCCGAAAGACCCTCGGCTCTAATAAAAAGCGATAAAAAGAGGTCGGATAAGGCTAAGAGATTCAAAACGATATGGAAATGCAACTAACGAAAGCGACACGATATAATAGGATAATCAAAGCACGAGAAATAACGGATAATAGCGAGAAATCGGTACAAGAAATTATACTGCAATAATGCAACTACTAATAAGGAAGGATAACGAGACTATCTACTAGCCTTCTACCCGAATCGGGGTCCTCCAAATCCTCCTATCTAAGGTCATGTCCTCGGTAAGCTGTAACTGCGCCATGTCGTGTCTAATTACCTCTCCCCAATATTTTTTCGGCCTACCCCTTCCTCGTCTGAAACCATCCATGGCCAACCTCTCACACCTCCGCATTGGGGCATCTGTGTCTCTTCTCTTCACATGCCCAAACCATCTCAATCTCACTTCCCGCATCTTGTCTTCCACAGAGGCCACTCCCACCTTGTCCCGAATATCCTCATTCCTAATCCTGTTACTCCTGGTGTGGCCACACATCCATCTCAACATTCTCATCTCGGCAACTTTCATCTTTTGAACGTGAGAGATCTTAACTGGCCAACACTCCTCCCCATACAACATAGTCGGTCTAACCACCACTTTGTAGAACTTGCCCTTAAGTTGTGGTGGCACCTTCTTGTCACATAGCACTCCGGAAGCGAGCCTCCATTTCATCCATCCCGCCCCAATACGATGTGTGACATCATCATCAATCTCCCCGCTGGGTTGCATAATAGACCCAAGATACTTGAAACTACTTTTCTTCTGGATGGCCTGGGTACCAAGCCTCACTTCCAAGCCAGCCTCTTGAGGTGCTTCACTGAACTTGCACTCTAAGTACTCTATCTTAGTCCTACTCAGCTTAAACCTTTTAGACTCCAGAGTATGTCTCCAACCCTCCAGCTTAGCGTTAACTCCGCTACAAGTCTCGTCGATCAGGACTATGTCATCCGCAAAAAGCATACACCATGGCACCTCACCTTGAATTTGCCGCGTCAATCCATCCATCACCAAGGCAAATAAAAACGGACTAAGAGCTGATCCTTGATGCAACCCCATCACAACTGAAAAGTGCTCTGAGTCTCCTCCTACTGTCCTTACCCTGGTTTTGGATCCATCATACATGTCCTTGATTACCCTAATGTACGCCACAGGTACACCTTTAGCCTCCAAGCATCTCTATAGGATCTCTCTTGGAACTTTGTCGTAGGCCTTTTCTAGGTCGATGAATACCATGTGTAAGTCCCTCTTCCTCTCCCTATACTGCTCCACCAACCTCCTCACAAGATGGATGGCTTCTGTAGTTGAGCGTCCCGACATGAATCCGAACTGGTTCTCTGAAATAGACACACCTCTCCTCACCCTCATCTCCACCACCCTTTCCCACACTTTCATAGTATGGCTTAGCAGCTTGATACCTCTATAGTTGTTGCAATATATAACATTGTATATTATGTGTAAATGCAATTTATAACAAATGTATATACACCGTTGTACAATGTATAACATATGTATATATGTATAGTTTCACGACATGTAACGACTTTTACATTACATAATATGTGTAAAAAGTATTATAAATATGCTGTATACATTGTGTATAACAATATATAGATGTGTATAACTATCTATAACAATGTACATTATGTGTATCATTATGTATAAGAATGTTTATAAGCTACTAATCTCTATAGATTTTGAATTTCTTCTTGTTTTCAGCTAGCAAATCAACTGTTAAATCAATGAAATTGAAAGTTGAATCCTTCAATTCTGAAATTAATTTTGCTTTTTTATGAAAAACATTTAGATGAAGAACCCTAGTTTTTTCTTCGGTGTGAATATCTTTCTCTCTTTAGTTTTTGTAAAGAGATTACATATGGGTTTGGCTCAATCAATCTGACGTATTTCTTTGTAGAAAGATTCATATTTGTTGTGTGTGAAATCCTGAAGAAATCCTTCCGAATTTTTTTCAAATTGTAAATCGATGGATTCCATGGAAGTTGACTAATGTTTGCGAAGTTTTGGGCCATGTGGGGTGCAAATATTTTATGGGCTAAGCCGGATGAATATTTTTTGTTTGGGCAGTATATAGCTGTAACTTTCCCTTTTTAATATGGGAGCCCAACATCTGAAATAATGAATTGGGTGGGCCTAAATGGATCTTGGGCCTAACTCAATCCCAAAAGCTAGCGGGCAATTTGCAGGATTACCCTTCGCTGGGGGTGGTCTTTAATTTTTGCCCTTCGCTACAAGCCTCTTGGTTTCAGGTTCGAACCCCGTTCAGTCAAAAAATTCTGAAAAAAATCGCAAGGCATAAGTTGGGATTCGCCGAAGTTGGGTTTCAAACTGTGCTTTAAGGCAAAAATAAATAAGTTATTTTGCTGGAATTTTGCAAATCTCTACCTTAAGGCCTAATTTTGGGTAAGTTTGCCTTAAGGCATAAGTTTGGTCAAACTTATACCTTGCGAATCCCAACTTCTGCCCTGCGAATCTCAACTTATGGCTTGCGGTTTTTTTTTTTTTTTTTTTTTTTTTAAACTGAGCCTGGGTTCGAACCCAGGACCTATGGGTGTTAAGTGAAGGACAAATATTAAAGACCACCAATTTGAGGGGCAAAAATTAAAGACCATCCCAAAAGAAGGACAATCACTACAAAATAATGGATAATTTGCGGAGGTTGAATGTTGAAATTCGCAGAGGTTTTGCTAGTTGCTAAAAGAAGCTAAAACCTCCGCGAATTGCAACTTTCAACCTCTACAAATTACCCATTATTTTTGCAGTGAATCCGCGCAAAAAAATGAAAGCTAGCTCATGAGGAGATGATTGTCGAAGTCCAAATAAGAAGCCCATATACCCTTTTAACCCACCGATGTGATACTCTTAACGATATCGCTATATATGTTCACGAAGTGAATATATAGGAAAGTGAGATGAAGTGAAATTCTATGAGAAAGAACGGAACACTGCAAATTATTATTTATATATATAATCTGCCTAAGAGGCAGTACTCAGGCATCTTATATTTTGAAATACAAACACTAGGACTCTTTACATATAAAGCAGATCGATCATAAATTGATTCCACCACACAAAAGACGAGCAAATAATGTGTAATACATATATGTATCGAGGTATACATATATGTAACTATGTTTTATTAATTTGTAAAACTTCTAAAACATATCATTTTCTTTTCAAACTCCATCTTTCCAATTGAATTGGGAATTTAAACATTTGCAATTGGATCAACTTTCACATCAACTTCCACTGCCTTCATAGCTTCAAACCTTGGCTCTTTTGCCTGAAACTTGAGTCCAGCATATAACTTCATGTAATCATCAAACACGAACATAGCATAAATGTGTCCATCAACAATATTTTTCTCAACTAGAGATGGTGCTGGATAGATCACTGCATCATTGCCTGGATTATAAAATGAGGCTTGTGATATTCAATTCCCGTCTGTGTTGCACAACTCTTGTATTTCCCGTTGGCGATCACCGGTTTTTACATTTCATAAATACCCTATTAGTACTTCGTTTTTACATTTCATAAATACCCTATTAGTACTTCCAAGTTATGATAAATAGTTAACCACCCTTCTAGTATATTGTATTTTATTTTTAAGGTTCCATTCATACATAAGCCTTTAGCATGACAGTATTAGAAAATTAGGGAGGAGAAGCACTCCCAATCACTCAATTTTTTTCTTGAAGACAAGTGGAGGAAATGATCAATCTTTACTTCACTCTACTTGCTTCCTCAATCAATGATTTCTCTTTGAAGACAAGTGGAGTACTTCTACCAACTTGACTTACATTTTGGGCTTATCGAAAATGACTATAATAAGTATTTATAGGACTATCCTTACATGTACCTAGTTTAGTTATAACTCCTAGTTTTTTTTTATTTTTTATTTTTTAAATGCTATATGTGTGTGTGTATATATATACACATTTTTTTTAAATCAATCCACGAGGCAGTGCCTACGGCTAATTTTATTAATCAATAAAAGAAAACCTCAAAGAGAAGAGTACAAACAAAGGTGGGCTAGGCCTTACCTTACTAATCATAATGAGGTAATGAACCTCTACAAATTAACAAGCATAAAGAAAATAAGAGCTAGAGAAAACTAGGTATTCTCTGATCATCACATAGTTATAATGCACTCTATGATGATATTGCAAATGAGGATGCTTAAGAAATGCAAAAATAAAAAAACTAAGAATAAAGTTGAGTTACCAACCTCAAACTTTATTTATATATGTATGACCTAAAAAAGATAGCTTGCCCGTCTAAAGTAACTTGAAGTATTTTCTTTTTGTCTTCTTCTTCAAATCTGTCCAACAACACTTGATAGTTCATCACTTCTTCTTAGATTTATTGGATCTTGTTAAAGTTGTTGACACTGTCATATGATTCTGCTTTGCCAGTCGCATTGGTAGTTTAGTACATGTACCTTCATTTATTTCTATTCATTCCCCTTTTTCCCGAAAATATGTATTCAACCACACATGCATACTTACATTAATATCCTAATTACATTAACTAACTAAATTCATGTACGATGCAAATCAAAAACTATTTTTCTTTTTCTAAGACAAGGTTACACGTTTTCAACAGACGGAATCCATTTTCATGGAAAATATTTTCTATAATACATATTTTTTTCAAAAATAAAATGAAAAGTATTTGATCGATGAGTGATTTTTTTTTAATTTTTTAATACCTCAAGTTGGTCGCCGAGGTTAACCACAATAGAGTGGCGCATGGGAGGAACATCAATCCATTGATCGTCTTTGAGGATTTGAAAGCCACTGACTTTGTCATCTTGGAATAGAAGTATTTATACCACCAGCATCTGTGTGGGCCCGCAATCCCTTTATCATATCTGGCTTGGGGTATGGTGGATAATTGCTGGGCAATTTGCAGTAATGCCCTTATTTTGGGTGTTCTTAAATTTTTGCCCATCAAAATAAAAATATTTAACTTTTGCTCTTCGCCTAAAACCTCAAGGTTCCGGGTTCGAACGGGCTCAGGCGAAAATTAAAAAAAAAATCCGCCAGGCAGAGGTTGCCTACAAACTCTGCCCCATCGGGCATAGTTTGCCTGCAAAACTCTGCCTTAAGGCATAGTTTGCGGCAAATTATACCGCCACAGAAAGTTTGCAGGCAAAATTTGCCTGATGGGGCAGAGTTTGCCTACAAAACTCTCCTTAAGGCAGAGTTTGCAGGCAAATTATGCCTGATGGGGCAGAGTTTGCCTACAAAACTCTCCTTAAGGCAGAGTTTGCAGGCAAATTATGTCTGATGGGGCAGCGTTTGTCTGCAAACTATGCCTTAAGGTAGAGTTTGCAGACAAACTATACCTTAGGAAACTCTGCCTTAAGGCAGAATTTTGCAGGCAAACTATGCCTTAGGAAACTCTGCCTTAAGGTAGAATTTTACCTTCGGGCAGAATTCTGCCTTAAAATTGAGTTTTGAAGGCAAAATTACGCGCTTAAGGCGAGTTTCGCGAGGCAAAACTACGCAAAGCGTAGTTTCGCAGGCAAAACTCTGGCTTGCGAATCCAAGTTCTATCTAGTGATTTTTTAAAATTTTTTTTGATTGATCGGAGGTTCGAAACCGGAACCTAGGAGTTTTAGAACCTAGAAGTTTTAGGCGAAGGGCAAAAATTAAAGACTAGCAATTTGAGGGGCAAAAATTAAACACCGGTGCATTTGAAGGACACTCCGCACAAAAAAAAAATAAAAAAAATAATTGCTTACCTTAGACCCTAAATTGAGACCTTTTGATCCATTAAAGGCCTTTTTTCAAGTTATCCTTTTCAAGCCCAACATTTTTACAGAACAAGTCCAACAACTCCACAGCCAACTTCTCCAATCTCTTTGCAAAATCTCTCATGACATATCTGCATCATTTGGGACATGAATTTACTATAAACTTAAAAATTTTGAACTAACAACCACTTTGAATTAGTTGATTGTAAATAGCTGATAAGTTTTAAGTGCTGAAAATCATTTTTAAGAGCTGAAGCTGATTCTATAAACAAACAGTTATGCGTTTGAATTGAAGTGTTAAAAAAATTGTTAATAAGCAGTTAATGTATTTGATCAAAAAATACTGATAAGCTGTTTATTTGTTAGAATGACTAAAATACCTAACACGTAGACAAGCTAAAAAGTGCTTATAAGCCAGTTTGATCAGGTTATAAGCTTAGCCAAACACCCTCGTAAGAAACTATGTATCTTGCTCCGTAGAGTATGCATTACCTATATTCGTCATTAAGATCGGGTACTTGAGAGATGTTAGAAATAGGAAGATGGCGCAAGGAGAAAGTGCTTTCCCAATCCAAATCAGTAACCTCCGCTTGCACAGCTTCAAGATCTTTGCTGGCCACCAATTCTTTGAACCTCTGCTCCATGCACTTCTAGTAATGTCCCTTTGTCATTTTCTCCACAATGTCCATTACATCATGTGGAATTCCATGGTTCACCATCTTTAATAATGGCATAAACAAACAGTTTGAATCTTGTAATCTTAAACCGAAAATGTGTATAACATGCCAAAATGTCTTTTACATCTTGTAGTTTTAAACATGTCAAATAGAAAGTTGGAAGTAAAGAATTAATTACTTACTAAATATAGTAAGTGTCATTCGTTTTTAAACAAACTAAAAAAGAAAAAAAAATACATAAAATGTAACAAAGGGAGTAATATGTTCATGCAAACTACAATTACCTGAAAGAAACCCCAGTTCTCACAAGCATCTTTAATCATTTCCATGGCGTTTGATCTCTCAGAACCATTGAGCTTTTCCAAGTTGATAACTGGGAAGTTCTCCATCTTTCTTGGCAAAGTATATAGGAGTATGTGTTTCTGAAGAGAATGTTAGATAATATAATGTTGATGCAAAAGTGTGAGGCTTGAAAGGGTATCTATAGGAGAAGAAATCAAGATAGTTGGGTCTCCATGGAAAGTCCAGAATCCAAGTCTAGCAAATTTGAGTCGCAAATTTGAGTCATAGTTCCTTGTTGAACCATCTTACCTACAAATTGAATTTGGGATTAAGACAACTTGAGAGGCAAATTTGAGAAAGTTCTTCAACAATAGTGACATTTATATTTGTAGGAAATCAATCTGTAATCTGTATTGATGTATGAAAGTCCTTATATACAAAGTAGGTATAATGATACTAGGCTAAATTATAGGACCTAATTACAATACATAAGGAAGGAATATTTACATAAGGAAGGAATATTTACAATATTTACATAGTCTATCACACCCCCGCGGTCGAAGCGGGAGGTTGTCGTACGCTTAGACTCGTCCCCGAAATCATCAAATAGCACGCGCGAAGACCTTTAGTGAAGATATACTGATCCGTAACGGGACGGACGTGAAGAACACGAACTTCTCCACGGCAACTTTCTCGCGTACGAAATGTATGTCCATCTCAATATGTTTAGTGCGTTGGTGCTGAACCGGATTACCTGATAGGTATATGGCACTAACGTTATCACAATAAACCAATGTAGCTGTCCGGATGGGACAGCGTAGCTCCGAGAAGGTTGCGAAGCCAACGGGACTCGGAGACGACATTGGCGACGCCACGATATTCGGCTTCGGCACTCGACTTGGACAAGGTAGGTTGCCGTTTGGATGACCATGAGAGGTTATCTCCAAGGAAGACACAATAACCAGAAGTTGATCGGCGAGTGTCTGGACAACCACCCCAATCTGCATCTGTATAAGAGACAAGAGAGGCAACGGAGGATTTGTACAGATGGAGACCAAACTCAATAGTACCTTGAACGTATCGGATTACGCGTTTAAGAGCATGCATATGGGCAACCTTAGGATCATGCATGTGAAGGCATACTTGTTGAACCGCATAGGAGATGTCTGGTCTTGTGAATGTAAGGTGTATCGAAAGCGGCGGCCAACTTACGATATTGGGTGGGATCATCGCAAGGAGGCCGGCCGCGGCACCAAGTTTGGAGTTGGTGTCGACCGGTGTCCCTGACCGGGCTTACGGGCGATCATGCCCGCACGCTCTATAATATACGCCGCATAATTCTTAGAGAGAGAAACATGCCATGTGAAGTCCGGGTAACGGCGATACCCGAAAAAATAGGAGAGAGAGACCCAAATCCTTCATAGCAAATTCGGCACTAAGGAGAGACATGATGGATTTCTGAGAGCATACGAGAAGTCGTGAGAATAATATCGTCAACATATAGCGAGAATGTAAGCAATGTCGAACCTCGACAATAAATAAGAGAGAGTGATCGGATCGGCTATGTGAAAAACCAATGGTGGAGACATAATCTGCAAAGCGTTGGAACCATGCACGGGGTGCTTGCTTAAGTCCGTACAACGACTTCCTCAAGAGACAAGACATGATGGGGATGCTTGGGATCCTTAAACCCAATAGGCTGATGCATATAAACCGTCTCATTAAGATTACCGTGTAGGAAAGCATTCTTGACGTCCAACTGATGAATGGGCCAAGAGTGTGCAAGTGCAATGCTCAAGACAGTGCGAATAGTAGCTGGTTTGACAACCGGACTGAAAGTCTCGTCGCAATCAACTCCAACCTGTTGAGACCTGCCATCACAGACAAGACGGGCTTTGTGCTGCTCAAAAGAACCATCAGATTTCTTTTTATGACGAAAAATCCACATAGAACAGAATAAGATTCACATCAGGGGGACGTGGAACCAACTCCCACGTCTTATTATTAATTAGAGCATTATATTCATCAACCATGACAGCTTTCCAATTGTGGTCATTTAGAGCACTGACAGGATTTCGCGGGATAGGCGAGATGGAGAGAAGGAGTTTGGAAGATTTAAGTTGAACGGTTGTTTGGGTTTGAAGATCCCGCGTTGGCTTCTAGTAACCATGCGGGAGGGCTGGCTGGCGGTGACGGGTGGGGCGGGGTTGGGGTTAGGGCCGGCGCAAACGACGGGTGGGGCGGTGGGGTTGAGGGACCGCTGGCCGAGGGCGATCCGGGGCGAAGGCGGTGGGAGGGGGCTGTCCGTGGCCACTGGAGCAGCAGCGGGTGAGGGGTGGACCGAGGGAACGACGGGAGGAGTAGGTGGAGACAGAAAATGCAAGGTATACGGGGAAATTCCATGGTCCAAAAATTCATAGGAAGATGGGGTGAGGGAGTGCAATTTGGAGAAGGGAAATTGAGTTTCGTCAAAGAGGACATGCCGTGAGATGATGATTTTGTTGGTAGACAAATCATAACACTTATATCCTCTATGATTCAACGGATAGCCCAAAAAACACACGGGGTGGATCTCGCTTGTAACTTATGAATAGTCGTAGACGGGAAAAGAGGATAGCATAGACACCCGAAAACCCTAGAGAGATGGGAATAAGAGGGGTTCGTTGATAAAGAACTTGCGTCGGTGATTTTTGCCTAAGGACTTTGGTAGGAAGTATATTGAGGAGGTATGTGGCCATTTGGAGAGTATGATGCCAAAAAGAGGGGGGACGGAGGAGTGGACAAGAAGAGTGCGCACTATGTTGTTAATGGATTTAATTTTTTCATTCCGCTTTGCCATTTTGAGGAGATGTATGGGGGCAAGAAAATCGAAAATTTATACCATTTGAGGCGCAAAAAGATTGAAAATGCCCATTTGCGAATTCCCGCCCATTGTCACATTGAATGTTTTTAATGTCTCTTTCGAATTGAGTTCGTATTAACGCCTTAAAAGATAGAAAAGTGGAATACACTTGAGACTTGTTAGAGATAGGAAAAGTCCAAAGAAAATTACTATAATCATCAAGAAAGAAAACGTAATACCGGTGCCCATTAGAACTTAAAATAGGAGATGTCCATAAATCACTATGAATGATGTCAAACGGCATAGTAGTAAACGACAACGAATCATAAAATGGCAATTTAACATGTTTCCCCAAAGGACAAGAGGTGCAAAAAAAGTACGGGCCCTATTACATTCAATTAAGGCATTACTACGAAGAGAACTAAGGATAGCTTTTCCCGGATGGCCGAGGCGGGAATGCCACAAGCTAGGTGATGCGGCGAGGAAGGTGGATGGTGGAGTGGACCATTCTGTGGCATTGAGAGGATACAATTCCCCGGTGCTCTCACATCTCATTAGGCGGCTCCCCGTCGGTAAATCCTTCACAGAAAACCCAAGAGGATCAAACTCAACAGAAACATTATTATCCTTAGTGAATTTACGTACGGAAACAAGGTTTTTGATGAGTTTTGGAGCATGCAAGACATTTCGGAGACGTAATTGAGCATTAGGTGGGGGAAGGAAAGTATGACCATAACCTCGAATTGGAATAGTGCTACCATTACCAACAATAATTCCCGGTTATTGCTCAAATTAAAATAAGACGTGAGAGTACCTGAGTTGGCAGTCATGTGTGAAGTCGCCCCGGTGTCCATGTACCAATTGTCATCTGGTTGATGCATGGATAGAGTGTGCATGGCTGCCTCCACGTCTGTCGGAGTGTATCCCGAGGTAGGAGGAACGTGCATGGCATAGGCTGCGGGCCGAGGACCCGCGCCAAGAATGCCGCGCCGGGCCGCGACGTGGCGGGTCGGCTTCTTTGCCCCGTCCTCGTCGGATACGGGCGGGGGGGGCGTGTCGCTTGCTAGGGCGGCCGGGCGGGCCGGTGTAGCCCCCGGCCCGGTGGCTGTCCCGTCGACCGGCCGCCCCGGGCGGTCCCGGCTTTGCGCGCGGCCTTGCCTCCCGCGGTTGGCGTTGTTGTTGTTATTTTTGCCCTTGTTCCGGTTAGAATTCCTGCCACGATTATTATCACGACGGTTGGCGGAATTATTGTTACCGCCAGGTGGTGGAGAGGGAGCATCATTATCAACAAGTAGAGCCGCGGGGTTGGAATCACGGGCACGTTCCTTGGCTGCCGCATCTTCGAGCTTGAGTCTGGAGCACACTTCAGAGAAAGAAGGCAAAACATCATACGTGGTGAGTTCAGCGGTGTCAGTGGGTGGTATGATGTGCTCGAGGACAGAGTGAACGCGGGCTAGGACTTTGAAAAGGGTCGCCCATTCGTGATAATGGCCGGTTTCCATGTCTAGAGTGATTGGGATTAAGGATTTCACATTTGTGACGGTTAAAGCAGAATGGAAATTTTTGTTGTCAGCCATGGAAGGGAGAAGAGGAAGGAGGAAAGGGGACGGCTAGGGTTAGGGTTAGAAGAGAGAGAGAGAGAGAGGTGGACGGCTAGGGTTTTGGAAGGAAACCTAGTCTGATACCATGTAGGAAATCAATCCGTAATCTGTATTGATGTATGAAAGTCCTTATATACAAAGTAGGTATAATGATACTAGGCTAAATTATAGGACCTAATTACAATACATAAGGAAGGGAATATTTACATAAGGAAGGGAATATTTACAATATTTACATAGTCTATCAATATTACTAACTCCAAATGCAGGGAAAATTTGTTCTATTAATTTCCAAGTTCAGAGGCAAATTTAAGTCATCCTGCAACAAGAAAGGCGTATTTAGGATCAAATTCAAAGAGGGGGAAAAGTTATTCTATTTTCCATAACTAAGGGGCATTTTTGGCCTTTTTCCCTATTGAAAAAACTTTTAAAGTGTTTTTCCAACTTGTTAGGATTAATTGTAACTCTGTCACTATAAATCTATTATTAATGTTTTCTTGTTAAATTCCTTAAGGATGAAATTATACCAATACTGGAATTAAAAAAAAAAAAAAAAACCAAGTAATGTGACATATCTTTTTTGGTCTTAGAACTTATAGAGATGTTCTTGATACTCTTTATTGAGAACTTCTTCTGTGTGCTGAATTTTATAACCAAATATCGTACTTATTGAATGTGCGAACAAAATCCACATTGATAGTTGAAAAGAAAAATGAGTTACTTATAAGATATTGGATACTCTTAATAGTGTGAGACCTTTTGGAGAAGATCTTGAGGGCTTGGTCCAAAACGAACAATATCACACCATGTTAAGAGTATCTTTGACTGTTTTAGCTCAACAATTAGTATCAGAGCCAGATTTAGCGGGACGAGTATGGTGAAGGAAGATGTTGACGTTGGGCTCGGTTTACTTCTTCTTACGAGCTTTGAGACACACACATACAAAAGCTATTACGGGCTTCAGTTGCCATAAGTACTTAGACGATGGAAATTGATCCGTGGGTTGTGGTAATGAGGCACATAGAACTTGGTTCGAGGGGAAGAGCCGTTGATCGTGGTGATGAGCCAGGTGGAACTTAGCTCAAGAAGTAGATTGTTGTATATGCGAACAAAGTCCAACATTGATAGCTGAAAAGAGAAATGAGTATCTTTGGCTGTCTTAACCCAACAGTAACCAAACGACCCCAAAAGGTAAAGGGATCTTTATAACAATGACCATCGAGAGGCAGACATTAGAATGCAATAATCTGAGTCACTTCTAACTGATACTTTCATCGTATTCCTCCACCAAACATTATTTGTGAATTCACTTTTAGAATTTGCTCGACCAACCGTTCGAATAACAATATTTTATAAAACCTAGCACGTAATAGTAAAATTTCAAAGTCAAAAAGTACTAGTTATTGGATGAAAAGAAATCAACTGCTACTTCGATCCGTCCCAACTTATATAAAGGTTGACCAGCTACTTGGAGAGTCAAACAACTATTTCTTTGATTAAACAAAAAAAAAAAAAAAAAAAACTATTTCTTTGACTATGATTTCCTCCAACTCTTTTCATATATTGCAAATTAATATTAGTTATGCAAAATTCTAGTACTTTTTATGTAGTTTTTAAATATGTAAAATTTATTACAAAATACTCGAATTATCTATATTTGAAATTGTAATCAAAGAGAAAGAGTTGTTTGATTCCCCAAATTGGTCAACCCTCATATAAATTGGGATTAAGGGAGTATCATTCAAGGAGGAAATGATGATTAAATTATCTATGGTTTGTGTTTACTCAACTTTCCACTTTTGATTAAAAGGTTATAAAAGGTTCACTAGATTGACATGTACATGACTTTTTTTTCCCATTACAACCCAAATAGCAAGGATGGTTGCACGGTGGAAAAAAAAAATACGTTGCATATCACGACCAGTTTAAAGTTTTCCAATAGCTTACCATTTAAAAGCATAACTATGCCCTTAAAGTCTTGAGAATTAAACGGATGAATCTCAATAAGTACTGATGGAGAACACAAAAGGAGATTTAACATGAAAACAACTAAATTAATTTCTAATATTCATTTTGTATCCACCTAATACTAATGATTTTGTAGAAATTAAAGTTTGTCTTTTAGTTGTGCCAGATTCATGTTATACTAACTTATTTTGTATTCGTGTTCGAGATTCTACTCAATTAAATGAATTTAGTTACGTGAAGCAGTATACGTGCAGACCTATTTAAGAAAAGAACCAGAATATTATACTAGACTATATATTTTAGGCCACAAGTGTCTGTAGATCTATTAGTTGTGAAGTAGCATAAGTGGAAAATAAGCTAAAGTGATGGTTATAATTCATCTCAATAGAATCACAGTAAATCAAAAGGAACTTCGGTACGAAAACAACCAAAAATTCCTAAATGACTTTATTTTAATTTAAAGAGCAAGGGCATAGATGAAAATGGGGCACGTCACCTTGAGATGAAAAAAATAAATATATTGTTGAAGGAATCATCATGAGCCAAAAGTTTCAAGACATGATCTTGATGTCCCCATGTGTGTTTGTGCAGTGTCTTTGAAATTTCGTGTTTAAATTTGATATTAATCCATGTCCATTGAATATCAATTAAAATTTCCTGTTCTGTTACATATGTAAATATTAAGTAGTCCTTTTTCTGGGTCCCTAGATAAGAGTGGCGTGGAGGGTCTCAAATTGTTATTCAAAATCGTATGTGCGTAATAAAGTTACAATAAGAAATAACCTCACTCAAATTGATCTCTTCTTTTTCTTGCTCTACCTCACGATCATCCCTCTCCTTTTTACTTTCATGGTCATCTCTCTTTTCTTTTCTCAAGTTCACTTTTGTGCTTTAACATCTCATTCTCTTCAAACATTACATCATCTCCTTTTTCCTCTATTGGAATGTCAACATGCACTCCCTTATCATTCTTTTTTTCTCTCAAAATTTTATTTTTCTCATACATTTCTGATCTTCATAGATTTGGGATGACGTTAAAGGTCCAAGTATATATATATATATATATATATATATATATATATATATATATATATATTTATTTATTTATTTATTTTGTTCTATTTAGCTCAAGAGAAACTCTGTTGATCTTTCTCCTATCAATTATTGTATTCCTATTAAACTACCATGTACGTCCAAACATGATATGACAATCTTGCATTCTAATTACATCACAAAGAACATTGTAGGACTACCTCTCAATAATGAAAGAAATCAGACATTGCTTAGTTACCTTAAGAGCACCAAAACCATTCAACTATTGCTACAAATGAAGAGTAGTGTGTTTGATGCATGTAAGTTCCCCTTAACACCACTTCCACTATCAATAATCATAGAGCAAATTTTACCCTTTATCCCACACCATGTATGAAAATATTTTCCCTCCTTAAATCAGCTACAGTAATATTTATATCCTTCAATCATGTGATCATCGATTTTTGATGGATTCTCGTTACATTGATCAAGTTCATCGGATTAGGTAGATTGAGAGAGACCTCCTTTTGAGTTCCAGCTTCAGTATCCTTTCATGTTAGAGACATCTTGAAAAAGTTATCAAAGAAACTATTCTCTCAAATTGGCTTTTTTCATCTATTAACACTACTAAAAAACTGACAAAAACCAACGAAAAAAAAAACCGACGGAAAAATCGACAGATTCCGTTTTTTTCAATAATTTTTTTTTTTTTTTTTAAGAAAACTGAGGGACTGCATTTTGGGCAAAAATGCGTGAAAAATATAATTATTTTTTATATTATTTTCTAAAATAAACTGACGGAGTCCGTCGGTTTTATTTTTATTTTTTATAAAAATCGACAGAGTCGACTCCGCCGGGTTTTAGAGCAAAAAAACAGTGTAAATTAAATCAATGTAAGTATATGAACAAAGAATATTAGCGGTCTAGTGTAAAGCCCTTTAATGCCAAGGAACATACCTGGGTTCGATTCCAAGTTCCTAAATTTCATTCTTTAATTTTCAAAACAAAAAAAAAAAATCGACGGAGTCCGTCGATTTTTTTTTTTTTTTTTTACAAAACTGACAGACTCTGTCGATTTTAACCAACGCAGTCCGTCAGTTTCGAAAAGCGACATAACGTAAATTGATGGACTGTGTTACGTCGATTTTCCGTCAGTTTTCACTGAAAAACCGACGCAGTCCCATCTGTTTTGGCCGTCGATCGCTACAACATAAGGCATATATAGCTACGAAATCTTAGCTATGATTTTAAAAATCGTGGCTAATACATAGTAATAGCCACAAAAGTTTAAATTTCATGGCTATCTACAAACTCGTAAAATTTCTTAGCCACAAAAATTTAATTGGCAAAGCTAATTGCTCACTTTTGCTATAATTGCTAATAATCTTGGCAATAATTACCTAAATAGTTACAACTTTATTCCTACAATAAAAATTTGTAGCTGATCATAAGTTTTTGTCTCGCGATAGAAGTTACTGTAGCAATAGGAATCTTTTAGCCACAATAAATTATTTGAAACAAAATGTTGTAGCTAAATAGAACTTTTTGCTTCAAGTTAAAATAAATTGTGGCAATAGTTAAATGATATAGCTACAGATCTTTTGCTACAATAAAATTTTGTAGCTAATCATTAATTTTTGCCACAAGTTGAAACTTATTGTAGCAATAGTAACCTTTTAGCCACAATAAATTATTTGAGAAAAAATGTTGTAGCTAAATAGATATTTGTGCTTCAAGTTACAAAAAATTGTGGCAATAGTTAAATGATATAGCTACGAATCTTTTGCTATAATAAAATTGTGTAGCTAATCATTAATTTTGCTACAAGTTGAAACTTGTTGTGGCAATAGTAACCTTTTCGCCACAAAAAACTATTTAAAAATAAAATATTGTAGCGAAACAAATATTTTTGCTTCGAGTACTAGCAAACCGTGGCAATATAGTCAACTTAATATCTAAAATTATTTATCATGATGAAATAATATAGCCACAGATTTATTGTTGTGATAACCTTTCATAGCTAATCATTATTTTTTATCACGAGTTGAAATTTGGTGTAGCAATAATTATCTATTAGCCACATTAAATTATTTGAAACAAAATCTTGTAGCCAAATGAATATTTTTTCTTCAAGTTATATTTGAGAAAAAGTGAAAATACTTTTCTTAATAATTACAATTATTTGTCATGACAACATGAATAACTACAATTTTAGAGTTACAATATACTTCCGTAGTTAATTATACTTTGGTTATACACGCGAGGTTACCATTGCAACGGTAGCAGTTTAACCACAATAACTTAACTATAATAAATTAATATGGTTGCATCGATTACGAAAATCATGATAAGAGATGGTTTAACAAGGTTAAGTTAAAACAACAACATATTCAGTGTAATCCTTCAAGTGGGGTCCGGAGAGGGTTGGATGTACTTAGACCTTATCTCTTCCTTGTTGGGCAGAAGACTGTTTCGAAAGATCCTCAGCTCGAAAGGAACAATGTTCGAAAGATCCTCAGCTCGAAAGGAACAATGTTAAGTTATGAAATGATATTAAATATAAGAATTATATTTTTCCTAAAAGATAAATATAGTTATTTCATTGTAATAAATTAAAGAATTAATTGCCATTAAAATAAAAGAACAAAAAAGTAATCTTCATTAATAGATCATTTGTATACCTACTTGTAACCTCAAAATCTTATTATTATTTTTATGTTAATTATATAATTTCATATGTAAAATCATTTTTTTTAGTGATTATAGAGATATTTATGTATATCTAGTATTTTATTATTTTGAAATAGAGTAATTTCTTTTGTATAATCACTTATTTTCAAAAATTATATATTCATATTGGAGATTTAATAGTTGTAGAGATATTGTGTATATGGTATTTAATTATTTCTAAAAATTATTTAAAAGTAATTTCATATATTTAAAATGAACGTGCTCATCTATTGAATTTTTTTTTTTAGTCGCGTTGGTGTATTTAGTTTTGATAAATTAATAATAATTTTTTCTTGACATTTTCTAGCTACGTAGACATGGAATAATGATCGATTTATATTTTCATCACTACATAAATAGAAAAAAGAGATATTGAAACAATGATGAATTTACGACTAAAAATGAAATTTATCGCTCATTTTGCGCTAATGTATGCCGAATTATTGACGAAATCTCTATCACTGATATTATTATTCATACAATTTTTTACATTATTTTATTTTATTAAGTTACACTAAGGATTAAGAATTTAATATGGTTGATATGTAAGTCCATATAAAAATTAACCATATGAGAATTCTTATTAAATAAGTATTAATTGTAATTTCCAATTATAATTGAAAAATATGGAAATATCTAATTAATGTTTGAAAAACTATTATGTAAAATTTAAACAACTATAACTTTTACCACTTACATTGTAATGGTCCTTTACTATCCTAATAGGTTATTAACTATCATAAATCAAATTATATACTATATCTACGAATTGAGAATTTAATATAATTTGTATACAAAAGTGTCTTGTACCATTATTTGATATTTTATAATAATTTTAGATGTTATTAAGTTCTATACAAAAAAAAGTTATTTAATATGGTTGATATATAAGTGTATAATAAAACTAAATAATACTATATCATAATTCATATTAAACATTATTTATAAGTCATATTAAACTATAATTTGTATTAAACATTAATACAGGTTTTTCATGTTATGGTCTAATGTTATTTTAATAACTTATCATAAATTTATCTAAACACTAACTAATATAATTAAAATAGGGGAGCATATAACAAAACTAACAATACCATGTAGGATGAAAAGAGTTATAAAGAAAATATTTATTTTAGAATAACCATTAACTCATGCAAATAGTTGGTTTTTTCCATTTACTTAATGTTAATTATTATATTTATTAATTATAAATTATCATAATCGCTACTTATAGTGTGGCTTTTATATATAAGACAAGTAAAAGAGGCATATTGACCAAACAGTAAATCCCTAAAACCTAAAGTTCATTTTTCTTACTCCCGTCACCCTCTCCAGCCGCCCTCCCCACTTTTTCATTCCTTTCTTCAATTATCGGTAACGGCTTATTCTCTTCCCAACATTCACGAGAATTTATTAAGTTTCGAAAAAGAAGAACAAGAAAGACAAAGAGGAGCAAGAGAGAACCCCACGACTTATATATTAATGGTATTTTCATCGTGTTATATTTAAGGGTTTTTAAATCTCCTTACACCTATTCGACTTAGATTTTTGGGTTCAATTTTGTAGGTATAGTTATTTCATAGATGTTGTGCCTTATTTATTATTTATAGTGAGTGGGAATTTGAATATTTTATAGTTGTAATATATTGGGAGGAACCATAATTTGTCGACTTTAAGAACAAAGTGACATTAATAAAAATTTCACATGTATATCTATCATAGCGCATAGTATTTTGATAAAGAGCATATAGATACATGTGAACCAAAATTTCTTGAGTGCAATGACTTTAATTGTAAAAATCTTAAAGTTGAACCATCAGATTTAGCTCTTCAATTTGCTACTAATTGAAGTCGTTTCACTTATTAAATTTTTGATTCACATGTATGGTTCAACCTTATGGTTGTTAATTTGTTTGTCAAAATTTAGGTTCTTACTTCAATTGTAAGCCAGCTTAATTAATCAAAACTCATACTTCTTTTGTGTTTTTTTGTCAAAATTTAGGTTCTTACTTCAATTGTAAGCCAGCTTAATTAATCAAAACTCATACTTCTTTTGTGGTTTGCATTTTTCCTTTTGTCATATGTTTAAAGTTTTACTAAAGGAATTATCATGACATAATTTGTTCTATCGGTAATACTTTTTACTAATCAAATTTGCATCTTTGTAGTAAATAAATTGTACATGTTAAAATTATATATATGATCAGTTGTCTTTGCTTCCTGATATTAAAACACTTTACCATTTATAGGTAATTTTGCTGGAATCGGAGAAGAAATGACAAGCTAATATTGATACTAATCAAATTAAGCTACAGTTTGAGACCATGGAAGAAGAGAAAGGAGAAGACTATGGCTTTGGATCTCAACCAAGATGGCGTCCTAGAAGAATTGTGTATGCTTTGGATCTCAAACGAGATGGTGTCATAGAAGAATTGTACATTTTAAATGTTTTGAAATTGAAATATACAATTATGTGTAACTTGAAACCTGTTTTGGAATAAAAAAAAAAAAAATTGGATTCTTAGCTACATTATGAAATTCTTGCTATTTTTGAATTCGCAACTAAAGGTATAAATAATTGCCACGTAACAATATATTTTTGAATTCGTAGCTAAATGTATATATAATTTCCACGTAGCAAGAACATGCCAATACATTTTCACTTTCCGTAGCAAAATGAAGAAAAACTTTAGCTATATATAATTCTATATGTTTCGTGGCAAAAGGTATGTAATCTTAGCTACAATATGAAAATATTTGTGGCAAATACTTCAATTCATAGCTATGGAATTTTTAAGTTGTAGCTAAATACAAGTACTTTTGCTACGAGAATAAGCTATGTAAATAGTCACAGAATTAAGTTCGCGTGGCAAACAAATTAAATCTTTTGCTACAGAAACAATATCTTGTGGCTACAATACGAAGATAGCTACAACTTTTATTTGCCATGGCAAAAAAATAAATTGTTTGCTATAAGTATATATTTCGTGGCAAGATGGTTTTACCATTACAACTACAACAAAAGAATCTCGTAGCAATAGGTATCAATCCTTAGCCACGAACCATGTAAAGTCCGTAGCTAATCTTTAGCTACGCTACATTTTGCTACGAATGCTACGGAAAACAAATTTGTGGCTAAAGTGTTTAGCCACGAAAAATTTCATCTTTAGCTACAGTGTATTCTGTAGCAATAGATGCTTTGTATTGTAGCTGCGAAGATAGAAAATTCCTGCCACGGAAAATATACTCATAGCAAGCAACTTTAATCTTTTTCCACGACGAACAAATTTTGTAGTTGTCTTCATATTGTAGCCACAAGGTATTTTATTGTAGCAAAAGATTTAATTTGTTTGCCACCAAATTCAAATTTTATGGTTGTTTCTATAGCTTAGTTTCGTGGCAATAGCAGTCAATATTTAGTTACGAACTAAACAATTCATAGCTATGAGTTAAAGTATTTGCCACAAATATTATCATACTGTAGCTATGAAATAAATAGCATTATAGCTAAAAAGAACCTTCATTTGCTATGAAAATTGTAAATTTGTAGCAATGTTTTTATACGTGGCAATTATAGGATTATATGTCTAGCTATGAACTCAAAAGTTCATAGCTAAAAGTGTATACTTTTTGTCACGAGAGACAAAATTGTAGCAAAAGATTTTTCTCATTTGCTACGGAAATAAAAATGTGCATCCATATTCTCGTTTGCGTGGCAATTATATGTACGTTTAGCTACGAATCCAAAAATTTCATAAC
>NC_081352.1:46744741-46805561 GCF_029784015.1 Lycium ferocissimum
CTCCGATAAAGTTATAGCTTTCGTATGAACTTTCATGCATACTATTTACATTATGTATATGTACATATTACATTTATGGATCGGGCCGTACGTTCCTTGGTACTAACATATGTGGATCGGGCTGCACGTTCCGTAACACTATATTTATGGATTGGGCCGTACGTTCCTCGACACTAACATATTATATTTATGGATCGGGCCGTACATTCCTCGGCATTAACATATTATATTTATGGATCGGGACGTACGTTCCTCGGCACTAACATATGTGGATCGGGGCTGCACGTTCCGCAACACTATACTTATGGATCGGGTTGTACGTTCCACAACACTAACACTTATATTATATATATATATATATATATATATATATATATATATATATATATATATATATATATATATATATATATATATATATATATATACATACATATATATATATGTATGTATGTATGTATGTATGTATGTGCTTACTTACATATGATTTCTAAGATTCAAGCATTACATACGGTACGTTCCCAGATGACAGGTTATCTTGGTCTCATGTTATGTTCCACGTTTCCTCTTATGTTATTTTCATGCCTTACATACTCAGTACATTATTCGTACTGACGTCCCTTCTTGTGGACGCTGTGCTCATCCCGCAGGTAGGCAGGGAGACGGATCAGACCCGTAGGTGTTTTATCAGCAGATTCTCAGGAGCACTTCACTTACTTCGGAGCTGCAGTCTATTTGCTATTGGTCCTTATGATCATTTGTATTCTATATAGAGGCTCGTAGACGTTTGTGTACAGTTGATGTGCCATGAAATTACGGGATATTCGATGCTAATTTCTTAAGCTTTTGTAACTCTTCAAGCACTTTTGGTGTTACTTTTCGTGTGTTTATGTCGTTTTGTAGGATAAGATTTCCGGAGAGCATAACAGAGCAAAATGGAGCAAAACAAGCCAAAATAGAAGAAGCGTGACCTGCGAGTCGCAGGTCACACATGCGAGCCGCATGTTTTGCAGCAAGTTTGTACAAAGATTTTGCAAATTTGAAGAAATTGGATGCAGCATCTGCGAACATCGCCTGCGAGACGCAGGTACCACCTGCGAGACGCATCCATGACCGCAGGTTCTGCAAGTCATCTCTCAGACATTGCAAGACCTGCGAGAGTTTTGTGCAACCCGCGATTCGCAGGTTGAACATACGATACAACCTGCGAGACGCACGTTGCCCACGCAGGGGTATTTTTGTATAATATTGGTGCACTATTCAGGTTTATGTGATTTAGAGTGATCGGAAAAGAAATCAAGTGAAAACAAGTCACAAAAGGCCAAATTGAAGAAAATGGAAAAAATGGCTATATGTGCAAAAACGGGACAGAGCTGTAAATCTGAAAATATGGGGCTGTTTTGGTCATATTTTGATATGGAAATATTGGGGACTATAAAAGAAAGACTTGGGAGTAATATCTTTCATCTTTGACATAAACACACAAGTTTTGGAGGCTAGGGTTTACACCACACTTTGAAGTTGAAGATTTGAAGATTTGGTTGAGCACTTTCTTGAACCCTTACTTCATTTCTTTAATTTCTTGCTTTGTAATGAATATCTAAGTGTGTAGTATTTCATTTCTATACTTGAACCTTGTTTATGGAAGTATACATTGTTAAAGTTTGGATTGAAACTCTTGTTTTGCTTATGTATTGAATGGTTTTTATTTCTAATGAAGTGGGTATTTGTTTCTTTAATTAATCTTGTTCTTTAATGTTTCTTAAGGGATTAGCTAACCCTAAGACTTGCCCATTTACGTTGATTGAGCTCGTAAGAGGAAATCTAGTTGGGAAAGATTAATTAACAAGAATTTGGGTCATTAAACCCATCTAATAACTTGAGCTAGGAATAGGATAATTACTTGAGGTTAAATTGATTGTGCCTAATATCACACTCTAAGGCTTGGAAAAGCTTAGAGTGAAATTCATTGATTTGGTTGGAAGACTTTCAATGAGATTTTAGAAATCATTATCTATTACCATAAACCCTCTCTTAGTTGTAAAATCATGAAATACATTGGATCGTTACTTGAGCGTAATTTCCTTTGTATCCATACTTGTGGCCATTGATCATTTTACCCAATTTCTAGTTAGTTTTATCTTTGTTAGTTGTTAAACCAAAAAATTAATATTGAAAAAGTGTTTGGCTTAGCATAGAAAGTGATAATTCCTTACTTGTTTAAATGGCCTAGTATATTGTTCCCTGTGGGATCGACCCCGACTCATAGTTGGGTAAATTATATTGCGACAACCGTGTACACTTTCTCTTTGAGGAGTGGATTTGGACGTTATCAACAGTTAAACATTTTATAGCTTCACTGGGTCATATTATTGTATAATATATTGGTAGCCTTGTCAGCTGGTGATGACGAGCATAATTGTTGATGATTATATAGAGATGCACCATTATGTTGTGGTAAGTGTCCTTACAGGTTATGACAACCATGAGCTACCTTTGGGGTCCACCCAGAAATGATTATGAGATGTATGCTTAGAGGTACTCGGTAGATTAGCTCCGGGTGCACGTCATGGCCCTCTGGTTGAGACGTGATAGACTGTAATACTGAACATAAAATATATCTACCAGCTTACTTTCCGAAATGCAGAAAGATAGGATGGCTAAAAGAGATTTAGAAAATTCAAATATTCTAAGGAAGATTGTACATAACAACATAAACTTGCCTAAAAATGTGTCTTTGTTTCTTATGTCGCTCTTTAGTTTTCTGCAATTAACGGCTAGAAAGGTTGAAGTCCGCAATCAGTTGATGGCAAGAGATCAATATACTCAGCTCTTTGATAAACAACTCAATCAAATAGACTGTGACGTATATTACACACAAAGACGTGTTTATTAGCTTTGTTTCCTCACTAAAGATTAGGATTAGCATCTACAGTTTTCCTAAGTTTTGCGATCATCACAAGGAGAACTCATATTTTGCTCATTATAGAACATTGTCCATAATCAATCAACCGGAAAAATAGTAGTAATTGAAGTTCTGAGTTCATGAAATTTCTTTAAAAGGTAAATAAATAATGACCATTAACTGAATTAAGAAAGTGAGTATCACAATTGATTAGTCAAGTGATAAACGAATATTCAAGATACTGTGGAACACAATGGTCACCTAATAATTGCAAAGCCACTATGAAAGTCAACATGCCTGAAAGCGACTTACGATTGGCCACAATTAACAACAACGCCTCAATCCTCAAAGAAGCAAACATAGTGGATCGAAAAATCCGAGAAGCTTAGTAGTGTAGATTGTATTATAGACTTAGATCTATTTCATTGGTGAATGAAGACGTGGATTGCATTTATCTTTTAGAAAATTCGGTGTACCCCTTAAGATATATACGACATTAACAACACTATTTGTGTTTTAACTATTATCTCTGAAATTTTCTCTCCTTCGCTTCTCCATCTCGCTCTTTGCAATTCTCAGCTTCGAAGTGTCATCTCTCATAGGGTGAGATTCTCAAGTTTCTTTTACACGTTTTTTCCTTAAACTTTTTGGTGTTGGATGTATATTTTTGTTGAGTTGGTTCTCTCTGTTCTTCATTCTTTTAGGAAAAATCTCACCATTCCCAGGGAAAAATAAAAAACTATAAGGCCACATTTCATGGTCATCAACAAAAAAATTAAGTTTATCACACATTAATTCTTCAATTGTTTGATTTCTATAGGAAACTTAATTACCTAACTACATGATATTAGAGCATTACCTAAAGATCTGCCAGTCAAGTTGTACTAACCTGTTCAACATATCCTAAGATAAGGTGTTGTAACAAAATAGGTTGTACCGTTTCCAGATGAGTATATCCAAGAACTATGAGATTGATTTCCTCATACTCCATAGCTAATCTAATGGATGCCATCTGCAAGTCATACGACAACCAAGATATGTAAGCCACAAAACTTTTAAACACCTTAAGATTGAACTACGGGCTACCAACACACAATTCCTCCTCTATAGCATCTAACAACGATCATGAACTTTCAGTTAAACGATAATAGAAGCTCATATACTAAAGTAAGAAGCTTTATTGAAAGAAATTACAACCTCAGTCAATAAAGCTAAAAACAAGACAAATTTGATAAGTCTTTTTAGACTCTGTTGTGTAGACCTTTTATCACGGAAAAGGACTTGCCCGAAATCAATAAAATTTTCCAACAGGTTGGGCCTAAACATGTTTCCTGAGAAACAATGGCCACTAAATTACATGTCCATTCACATTCCTAGTGAACGGGAAATCCTAGGTCAAAACTTCATGGGAACTCACAAGGTTTCTGGATATAAACAGTTTTGATCCCTTGACAACCTGCCTCAAAACTATCAATCAGTCCATTGCTTCACATATCCTCATTTTATACTTTCTTCTGCATTAAAAAAAAACTACAACAATGATTAACTTTCACTATTCTCAAATCATAAGCTGATAGAAAGCAGAATATATAGAAAATTGTGAATTGTTCAGTGAGGTCTAAACTGCAGTATTCTGCTTTTTTTTTTTTATGCAAGCAAACAGATTTTAACCCATTCTTAATGAAATCGCTGCATTTTATTGTTGAACTCTATGAAACGATGTTGTCTCAGATGGACTGGTGGCCGCAAACCATCACCTGATGGTTATAATAAATCAAGGCACAACTTTTGAGAGTCTCAAATAACATGTATGAAGCTTTCTATTTATGCTAACCCAAAAGCTGCATTGTAGTAATTCCAAAAGAAAGAGACCATATCAAGTGTTCCTCTAACTAAAACATGTGATGGCAATCGTATAGGATACCTCTATGTGATATTCTTGTGCCCTTTGACTGCACTGGAACAAAAATCACAACAAATCTGATCACTCTTCAGCTGAAACCGCATATTTGCAACGATACTAATCACATTTGTATTAGCTCGTATAACCGGAGGACTAAAAAATGAGCATCACATTAGATCAGTAGATTTGCAGACAAAATAAAATCTTCCCAAGCTTCTCCACATATAGGTCCAGTAACAACATTTAGGTAAGGGAATTGAATGCATCTCCAAAGAAAAACCAAAATAAAGAGGAAAATGTAAAGGTCTTGATCTAATATTTTCCACCCAGACATACACATGTACATAGCATTGAGTAAGTTATTACAAAAAGTACACTCTAATTCAATCAGCTTGCTCGACAAACAGTGATTCTTCCCTCCATTATTATGAGAATAACCAGCGAACAAAATCGGCTGAATTAGTAAGCAAATTATCTTTTTATTTAATTAAATGAATTAAAAGCTCCGAAAAAAAGCCTCTTAGTTATGTAAAACCTTGAATATTGTTAACGGTATATGTGTTATAATCTATAGTTTGATCAGAAACTCATCGGAAGACATATAAGCCAAACTGAATTACTACTAAAAATCCCTGTTGAAGTAATACCCCAATGTTTTTGTTTGAAATACGTGGATTAAAAAAACGCATGTCAACCTCCATAGAGCATTTAGCAAATTATTTGCGGCAAATAAAGTTGCAATACTGATCATCAGTAGTTAGAAAAATGTGTCATGCACAGTACTCAATTGATTACTGCAAGGTATACGAAAAAAATTAGTTACTGCACTTGAACGTAGAATGCACTGAACGGGATTACAAAGTTATAAAATATTAAAATCAGTTGGAAAATTGGACTTTTGATACTCTTAAATTAATTGGAATGTGTAAAAACTTTTATTAAAAGGAGGACAGGAAAAAGGGCAAAATATTTGGAGTTGTATTTAAGCACCCTTGGAAAGTAAATAGAAAATGAGAAAATCTTTTTCTAGAAAATCAACTATCAAAGTTTTTTATTCTCCCGGTAATCAAGAAGAGTGATAATGTTTTAAAATTGTGCAAACCTTCCAAGTTCTTAACATTATTGGTGCTCTAATTTCTCATTTACCACAGTCCATTTACACTTTAATTTCAACCTTTTGTCAAGGAAAATTAAAAATTCAAGCAGGACAAAATAATAAACTAAGAATAGGCAAAGAGGGAAAAATCGAAAGAAGGATTAAAGATTATTTGTACTGCATCAGATGCTGTAAATTAGAAGTTACCAACATAACAATCGCACCAACGAAGATAAGCCTTACGGAGTCAAAGCATGCAACAAATTCCAATAGACGGTTGAAGTTTGCAGTATATGAGAGAATCATCACACTAAAGAAATTTACATGTGAATGAAAACGGGGATTAGAAGAAGCCGTAGTTAAGAGACTCATAAGAAGGTGGCGTTTCAAAATGTATGGGAAGGGAAAAAGAACTGGCATTTGTTTTTCTCCAGATGAGGCGTTTATGTTGTTTGTTCAAAATTAGGAAAAAGCAAAATTCTAAGTAAAAAGATAAATGCTAATACTGGATTTGGGGAGTGTCCTGTCAGCGGGCCTATGTCCTGCTTTTATAATATATATATATAATATAGAATATAGATTATGGTATAATTAAATACTTGCTAGTATTATATTAAAAGCATGAACTTACTAACTTAAAAGTTAAATTACGTAAATATCCTTACTATTAATTAACTTAAATATCCTATTTAATTTAATTTAAAAAATTCACGCCTTACAGAAGACAACTTTTCATGTCTGCTCCTGAACAGCTCCCACCGTTTCAAATGCCGACAAACAAACTCCCAACAGTTCATACTCCTCATTTATTGTTAAAACCATTTGTTAATTAACATTACACTTCATCAACTTGATGTGGCAAATGCCAATAATCAGGAATTGGAAAAGCCAAACCGTTCCATTGAAAAGGCACCAGGTTTATTGAATAAATTTCCAAATATTTCTTCTGTTCCTTCGATAATGAAGAAGCTAATATTTTTAAGCAATTAAAGTCAACCAAACATCTTCTCCATTAAGATTTAGTTGTATATTATGCAAGGTATGCTCCTCTCTGCTCAATTTAGTTAGAGATATATGTATCTGTGGATAACGAAATTTTATTTAATCCACAAGAAATTCGGATTACATTCAAGATATATTAATCCGAATAAATAAATAGTGGGCTAATATAATTGGGTTAATTATTTAAAGTCCAATAAATATGGATTTAAGTAATGGTCCAAATTCATTGGGTTAGTCCATTTAATTGGGCTACAAATGATGAGTCCACTTTGCTAAGCCCAAGATGTCATCTTATCCAAGAGGCCCAAATTGGTGCCACATGTCAAATGACGTGGCATGCCAAGTCAAACAAAGAAGCCTATAGGGTCATGCCACGTGTCAAAACGACACAGCATGGCTAGTCAAATCAAAGGCCAATGAAGATGCGCCACGTGTACAAGTGACATGTTCCGGCCAATCAAATATCGGCATGTCAGCTTAAACCTGATTGGTCGAAAGAAGTCTGTCCTTATCACAACTCCTCCATCCTACAACTATAAATAGGGGTCTCATAATTCAAAAAAGGGACAGAAGGTTCTAACAAGAAGCCAGGGAGAGCTCGTGGATCAAACGCCGCAGATTTCTCTACAAGCTGAAAGCATTCAAGCACTCAAGTATTTCTCTAGAAGTTCTAGAGATCCAGACGAAGATTCAAGACCAAGCTCAAAAGCCCTTGAATTCAAGTCCAAGTCAAAATCAAATCCATCAAGTTCAAGATCAAGCTCAAAAGCCCTTGAATTTATTGTTGAAAGGACGAATCAGAGGAATCATAGAGATTGTAACACTCATATTGTGAAATCAAATACCACGATTGTTGCGATATTTTCCTGTCTTGATTATTATTTTCTCGACGCAAATTTTATTGTCTACAAATTACGCACGCCCAGTAGGACAATCACTACCTCTCATCTCAACTTTTCAATCACCAAAGTTTAACAACATCGAGATGACTTCAGAGAAGATCAACTCCAAATCAATTTCCTCTAAGGTTGCTAACTCCAAGTTCTCTGCTGATGTGGAAAGCATCCTCGACATTACCTTTGGAAGCATTGGACCGATTCGAGGAGCAAAGCAAGCATGTTGGGACAACAAGCACTCCAAGTGTCGTCTCGTTACAACTCACGTTTTTGGATCTTCATCTCCGAAAGGAGCGAGATCCTCTACTGATTCATCGGAGGAAGAAAGCAGCATCGCTGAAAAGATTAAGAAGACTCTATCTCTACTTGATCTCTCTGGATCCAAGAACTCTGCTATGAAGGAAGATGACGATACTTCAAGTGACGGATCTTCTCCACTCACACCACATGAAGTAGGCCAGTCAAAGATCAACTTATGCGATAATCCATGCTATTCTCCAACATCCCCAACAATCATGCAAGCAATGGTAACTAACGCTTCGTCAATGGAGGAGACACTGGCAAACTTGGCAAAGGTGATTGATGGCTTGGCCAAGCATGTGCAAAACCAAGACACTCGGATCGAGAAGCTGATGGACAAGATGGATGGACTAATGGAAGGAGAATCCAGCCACGCACCTGGGAAGGGTCCAGAAGTACAAGAGACTGAACCTCGTGCAAAACAAGTACCACCTACCAAGGAAATTCTTGTTTCTTCCGAAGGGATGATTCCGCTTGACCGACTAAAGGAGTTCATCGAAGGGACTATCAAGGATAAGTACGAAGTTGCGCCAAGTCTTCGTTTACTTACGCAAAGACGTACACTACAAGAATTGATAGCTTCAAGATGCCCCGGTTATCAACCTCCCAAATTTCAGCAATTTGAAGGCAAGGGAAATCCAAAGCAACATGTTGCACATTTTGTTGAAACATGTAACAACGCTGGGACCTATGGAGACTATCTCGTCAAACAGTTCGTCCGCTCCCTCAAAGGAAATGCCTTCGACTGGTACACTGATCTTGAGCCTAATTCTATCGATAGTTGGGAGCAACTAGAGCAGGAGTTCCTCAATCGCTTTTATAGCACAAGGCGTACCGTGAGTATGGTTGAGCTTACGAGCACTCGCCAGAGGAAGGGCGAACCAGTTATCGATTTCATCAACCGATGGAGAAATGCGAGTCTAAACTGCAAAGATAGGCTCAGCGAAGCTTCTGCGATAGAGATGTGTATCCAAGGAATGCATTGGGGGCTTCACTACATCTTGCAAGGAATTAAGCCAAGGTCTTTTGAAGAGCTAGCTACTCGTTCTCATGACATGGAATTGAGCATGTCTTCTACTGGGAATGAAGTAATGCCTGTCTATGACCCTCGCAAAGGAAAGGACAAGCAGGAACCCAAGAAATGGAGAAAGTTCGTTCCTAAGAGTGACAACAAAGAATCTATGAACGTCAATGTCTCGCCCGTAAAGTTTACTACGAAGGTGAGCAAGAAGCAGAGTATGAAAGCAACTTCCTTCCAAGATAACAAAAGTCGAAAGTCGACCTTGAAGAAGATGCAAGAAAGAGAATACCCCTTCCTAGATTCGGATGTCCCTGAAATTTTTGATGAACTACTTGAGTTGAAACTCATTGAGTTACCAGAGATGAAGCGGCCCAATGAAGCTGGAAGAACAAACGACCCGAACTATTGCAAGTATCATCGACTTGTGGGTCACCCTCTTGAGAAGTGCTTTGTCTTCAAGGACAAAGTTATACAGTTGGCTAACGAAAATAAGATTCTGCTTGATGATGAGAAGGCAAGTTCGAATCAAATCTCTATCACCTTTGGCTCTTTCGATCCGGTCCAGATATGCAGCTTTGAAGAATATGAGGGAGGACCATTGGAGGAAGATAGAACCCAAGTTGATGAAGCCAATGATGAAGGTTGGATTCTGGTGACTAGGCGGAGACGCTGTAAAACAAGTCCACGAAAAGAATCATCTACACAACCAACAAGGAAAAGGATGGTCAGAAGACTAAGGAAGCAGAAATCAGTTGAGCGTCCGAAGAAAGAAAAAGTAGAGGAGAACTACCACCAAGAACCACGACGTCCTGTGACTTTGGGGGAATTCCTACCAAGTTGGTTCCGCAATAAGACTGCTCGAGACAACATTGAGGCATCATGCTTCAATACTGATAAAGAGGAAGCAAATGATGAAAGCCTATCAACATTGTCTCTGTCATCATCTGAAGAGCTCGCCGAATCTTCTTCGAAAGAGGTACACACATGTGATACAAGAATCACATTCACAGATGACGATCTTCTACTTGGTGAAACACTACATAATCGTCCATTATACATGGTGGGTTATGCCCTCGAGAAGAGGATAAACAGAATATTGATAGATGATGGATCTGGAGTTAACATTCTTCCTATTCGTACAATGAAGGAACTTGGGATCACGAAGAACTTTCTAAAAGCCGCTTGATGATACAAGGATTCAATCAAGGGGGGCAACGAGCCATAGGTGCTGTCAAAGTAGATATCACCATCGAAGATTTGCGATCAAGTGCATGGATACATGTCATCGACGCAAAGACTTCGTATAATATGTTGCTTGGCGGCCATGGATACACGAGAACAAAGTTGTCCCATCCTCCTACTATCGGTGTTTGAAGTATCTCGAAGCGGTGTCGAAAGAAGATAGTTGCGATGATAAGCCATTTTGATCGAAGCGAGTCACACTTCGTCGATGCGAAGTTCTACTTGAAGAACTACATTGTGAGAGAAGTAAAAGTCGACGATATCACAACGACCAACAGTGAGAAGGTCGCAACTAAAAGAGCTGATGAGACCATTGGAAAAGGTGGAGTCGATCTTTGAGGTGCCGCACCCCGATGCGAATAAAGGAAACATTGTATGTTTGAAAAAGAAGAAGAAGACAACTCCCGTGCTCTGCTATGTTCCAAAGTTGACGAAAGAGGAAGGTCAACCATCTGAAGCTCAGGGAAATGTGCTAGGGGGGCTAACTCTCCCTATCAGACGGATTGACGCAATAAATTTGTCCTCAAAGCTACTTGGAGACTTCGTGGCTCAGAATTAGCCGCAAAATATGGCACTCCCTACAAAACGTACAAATGAAGGCTTTGATCCAAATGCTTACAAGTTATTTGTCAAAGGCTGGGTACAACCCTAACGAGCCTTCAAAGTTAGGGAAACTTCCATCAGGAGCTACCGTGATGCAATCACGTGAAGGTTTGGGATACAAACAACCTCCGCCGCTTCGCATCTCCATAAGAAGGGCAAGTACCAACTACATCACTATGGAAGATGAGTCTGTTGCTTCCAACAAAAGGCCTTCAGTGTTTGATCGTCTTGGAAAGTCGGCGGCAAAAGCTTCTGTGTTTGAGAGATTGGGGCCATTGAAGCTGAAGAAGAAGAGGAAGAACAAGTTCCACAGAGATTATCAAAGCGTTAAAACGCTCGCTTTGCCTAGAACCCAGAAGGATATACAAAGTTTGATTCCTTCTAGAATGAGGCGAGAAACAAACCTTGTGGTTTCATGTGGAGAGGTGCTGAAAGCAAAGTCTCACACTGTGGTGTATACCAAAGAACGTGACGAAGATGAAGAAAGTGTAGGTTCTTCATATTATATTACTACACAAAGTAATCAAGATACTTTATTCCAGATGGAGGTTGCTGAGAAGTTGGAGGGCATCTCCGTGTGTTACCACATATCTTTCAACGATGGTGATCCTCAAGAGAATGAAGATGCTAGAGATGCTCCTCCAGAACTTGAAGAAGGGGTGAAGACCACAGTAGACTCCTTGAAAGAAGTTAATCTTGGTACTGATGAAGACCCAAGGCCCACCTACCTAAGTGCTTTTCTAACAGGTGATGAAGAACACACTTACATGGAAATACTCAAACAATATAGGGATGTTTTTGCTTGGAGTTATAAAGAGATGCCCCTCGGATTAGATCCCAAAGTAGCGACCATCATCCGGCGGTCAAGAATGGTGCCCGTCCCGTTAAGCAAGGTGCCCAAAGGCATTTCGGAAGATTTGGTTCCTTCAATCGAAAATGAAGTCAACAAACTCATTGAAGCTGGCTTTATTCGTGAAGTTAAATATCCTACATGGATTTCGAGTATCGTTCCTGTGAAAAAGAAGACTGGCCAAATTCGAGTTTGTGTTGACTTCAGGGATCTTAACAATGCATGCCCTAAAGATGATTTCCCGCTTCCCATCCCAAAATTGATGATTGATGCTACCACTGGTTACGAGGCGATGTCTTTCATGGACGGTTCATCCGGCTATAACCAAATTCGCATGGCACCAAAAGATGAAGAGCTTACTGCATTTCGTACACCCAAGGGTATTTATTGTTACAAAGTGATGCCTTTCGGTTTGAAAAACGCTGGTGCCACATATCAAAGGGCTATGCAAAATATCTTTGATGATTTGCTCCACAAAAATGTTGAATGTTATGTGGATGACTTGGTGGTAAAATCAAGAAAGAGGAGCGACCACTTGCAAGACCTGAGAATGGTGTTCGAGCGACTTCGGAGATATCAACTTCGAATGAATCCATTGAAATGTGCCTTTGGAGTTACTTCGGAAAATTCCTTGGTTTCATTGTTCGACATCGAGGAATCGAAATTGATCAAGCCAAAGTTGATGCGATTTTGAAAATGCCCGAGCCTCGAAATATTCATGAGTTAAAAAGTCGCAAGGGAAGCTAGCTTACATTAGGAGATTCATTTCGAATTTAGTTTGGGAAGGTGCCAACCATTCGGTCGTCTCATGAAGAAGGGCGCCCTTTCAAGTGGGACGAGGCATGTACTAATGCCTTCGAGAATATCAAGTAATATTTAATGAAGCCTCCGGTTCTAGTAGCCACTCGTGCTCGAAAACCATTGATACCGTACATTTCAAAGACAAAAAAGGTCGGTTGGAGCGTTGTTGACCCAAGAGAATAGCGAAGGGAAAGAAAATTCTCTTTACTACTTGAGCGTAATGATGACACCTAATGAGCCGAATTACACACCAATTGAAAAGTTGTGTTTGGCGCTAGTCTTCTCGATTCAAAAGTCAAGCACTACTTTCAAGCTCATAGTGTTCATCTTATTTCCAGGCAAATCCCATTAAGTTTGTGATGTCAAAACCAAATCCTCGGTGATCGACTAGCAATGTGGCACCTCCAGTTTCAATATTTGAGATTACATACATCCTTCAAAAGGCTATAAAAGGATAGACATTGGTGAACTTCTTGACAGATCACCCGATACCTGATGATTGGGAGCTAATCGGTGAACTTCCCGATGAATATGCAATGGTCGTTGAAATTCAATCTCCGTGGAAAATGTACTTTGATGGTGCTTTACAACGTGATGGAGCCGGTGCCGTGTGGTGTTTGTTACTCCGCACAGGAGAAGTTCTACCATACTCCTTTACTTTGACACAACGTTGCTCCAACAATGTCGCCGAATATCAAGCACTAATACTTGGACTTGAAATGGCCGTCGACATGAAGCAGCTGGTACCGCAAGTCTTTGGTGACTCTCAGTTGGTGATCAATCAACTCTTGAGAAGCTACGAAGTCAAGAAGCCCGAATTACTCCCCTATCATGGTTATGCTCGAGAAGTTGATAGGATGGCTTGGTGATGTGACTCTTCAAAGATGTTCCTAGGAGGGAAAATAAGAAAGTCGATGCTTTAGCTGCTCTAGCTTCAGTAACCTCGCCGTATCAAACACAAGTGACTATCTGTCAAAAATGGGTAGTACCTCCGTCAAATGAGGATGAAGGCGCGAAAAGTGAGCTTGAGCATCTCGTAGCTGTTTCTGAGGCTGCGAAGGAAGACTGGCGACAACCCATCATTGACTACTTAAGTTATGGGATACTGCCAGAAGACTCAAGAAGAAGAACTGAGATTCGTCGTCGTGCACCTCGATTCCTTTACTACAAGGATACTTTATATAGAAGATCTTTTGAGGGGATACTCTTGCGATGTTTGGGGGAGGATGAAGCGATCCAAGCTTTGCAAGAAGACATTTGTGAGTATGTGGATCACATCAATCTAGACCAAAGCTCCACTTCCACATAAAAAGGATGGGATATTATTGGCCAACGATGGTGAAAGATTGCTTGGACTATGCTCGAAGATGCAAGGCTTGTCAGTTTCATGCGAATTTTATACATCAGCCGCCCGAAGCATTACACCCGACCGTAGCATCTTGGCCATTTGACGCTTGGGGGTTGGATGTCGTTGGTCCGTTGCCGAAATCTTCTGGTGGACACCTGTACATCTTAGCTGCAACCGATTACTTCTCAAAATGGGCCGAAGCCAAGCGCTCTTAAAGAAGTGAAGAAGGAGAATGTTGCGAACTTCATCCGAGTAAACATCATCTACCGCTTCGGCATTCCTCGTTACATAATAACGGACAATGGCAAGCCATTTGATAACAAATTGATGAACAAGATTTGTGATCTCTTCGGCTTCAAGCAACATAATCTTCTATGTATCATACTGCCGCCAACAGTCTAGTTGAAGCATTCAATAAGACTCTGTGTAACTTGTTGAAGAAGGTTGTCTCCAAGTCCAAATAAGATTGGCATGAACGAATGGAAGAAGCTTTGTGGGAATATAGGACAACTTACCGCACACCAACGCAAGCAACTCCGTACTCGCTTGCTTATGGAGTTGAAGCAGTCCTACCACTTGAGCGTCAAATACCTTCTTTACGACTTGCTATTCAAGAAGGGCCGATCAAGAGGAAAATGCTCGATTGCGTCTTGCGAGTTAGAAGCACTTGATGAGAAAAGGCTGGAGGCTCAACAAAATCTTGAATGTTATCAAGCCCGTCTATCTCGTGCCTTCAACAAAAAGGTTCGCTTGAGGTCCTTCCAAGTGGGAGATCAAGTCCTTGCAAAAGAAGACCCATCATCGTTTCCCATAAGTCTGGGGGCAAATTCACCTCAAAATGGGATGGACCATATGTCGTGCAAGAAGCATATTCAAGTGGCGCTTACAAGCTTGTTGATGCGGATGGCCTGAGGATCGGTCCTATCAACGCGAAGTTCTTGAAGAAGTACTATCCTTGAAGTAAGATGCTACTCCTGGCCCGCAAGAGTATAAACTGTGCACGGCCCAAAAAAAAAAATGTCCACTAGGTTGAAAATCTCGCAAGAGGCGGCCTAGGCAAAAGTTAGGACACAAAAAAAATAAATGTCCGCTAGGTTGAAAATCTTGCAAGAGGCGGCCTAGGCAAAAGTTAGGACACAAAAAAAATGTCCGCTAGGTTGAAAACCTCGCAAGGGGCGGCCTAGGCAAAAGTTAGGACACAAAAAAAAAAAAAAAAAAACTCATTCTTTCTGAACTACGGTATGACTTGATCCTCTTCACCGAGGTACGTAGGCGCTTAGAGTTTTATTCTAAGTTCAGTCGCATGAGTAAACAAAAAAACGCATCCCCTTATGCTTTGTTCAAAATGAAGCTCGCCTGACCAGGCGCATGGAGATCGTACATACAAGCATCCTTTTGCTTCAATTTGGACTTTCACTAAATATCAGTAGTCCAACGAAGGCAAATCTCCATGACAAATGGGTTTCTCCAATGGAATGACTGTAATCTCTTAGCAAGTGGTGAGATCAAGGAGTTAAAGTCTGCAAAACCATTGGTCTCCAAATTGAAGGCCTCAAATCCGGCAACTCTTTGAGTTGAAGTCCAAAGCCATCGCAACCGCAAGGCGAAGCCTTCAAATATGTTAGTCTTCAAGCTAAAGTTTTAAATTCACCATGTCTGCAAGTTGAAGTCTTAAAATCCAGCAAGCCTTCAAGTTCAATCCTTCAAATCCGTCAGGTTTTCAAGTTGGAATAAAAAAATCTAAGGTGGATTTCCCGAATTTATCTGTGATGATCCAGAGGGTTTCCAACTTTGATTTTTGGATACATATTATATTAGTAAGTCTAGTTTCCTGAGAATTTGGCGGCTCATGATTTTGATGTTCCTACATCGAGATATGAATTTTCTCGTCGAAACTGCGCAAATCTGAAACTATCGACGTTTTAGCATGTATGGTCAACTTCTTGAATTTATCTGGAACTATTCAGATTGTTGTTGGCTTTGATTTTTGGATACATGCTAGATTTATGAGTCTAGTTTCTTGAGAATTTTTCAGCTTGTGATTTCGTCGGCCCTATGTCGAGATATGAATTTTTTGGCGAGACTGCTCGAATCTGAGAAATATTGGCGATTCAGCATGTAGAGCCAAATTCTTGGATTTATCTGGGATGATCTATATGTTTGTTGACCTCAATTTTTGGACACATGCTAGATTTATGAGTCTAGTTTCTTGAAGATTTTACGGCTCGTGATTTCAATGCCCCTACGTCGAGATATGAATTTTTTGGCGAGACTGCTCGAATCTGAGAAATATTGGCATTTCAGCATGTAGAGCCAAGTTCTTGGATTTATCTGGGACGAATATCCATCCCTGTGCGCCGTAAGATTACCTTACCGTTCTTAAGGCGGGGACGAGTGTCCATCCCTTTGCGCCGTGAGATTACCTTACCTTTCTTAAGGCGGGGACGAGTGTCCATCCCTGTGCGCCGTAAGATTACCTTACCGTTCTTAAGGCGAGGACGAGTGTCCATCCCTTTGCGCCGTGAGATTACCTTACCTTTCTTAAGGCGGGGACGAGTGTCCATCCCTTTGCGCCGTAAGATTACCTTACCGTTCTTAAGGCGGAGACGAGTGTCCATCCTTTTGCGCCGTAAGATTACCTTACCGTTCTTACGGCGGGGACGAGTAACCATCCCTTTGCGCCGTAAGATTACCTTACCGTTCTTAGGGCGGGGACGAGTGCCCATCCCTTTGCGCCGTAAAATTACCTTACCTTTCTTAGGGCGGGGACGAGTGTCCATCCCTTTGCGCCGTAAAATTACCTTACCTTTCTTAGGGCGGGGACGAGTGTGTGTCCATCCCTTTGCGCCGTAAGATTACCTTACCTTTCTTAAGGCGGGGACGAGTATCCATCCCTTTGCGCCATAAGATTACCTTACCTTTCTTAAGGCGGGGACGAGTATCCATCCCTTTGCGCCGTAAGATTACCTTACCGTTCTTAAGGCGGGGACGAGTATCCATGCTTTTGCGCCTTAAGATTACCTTCTTCATGCAAGGGTCATCCCCTTGAACAAGAAGAAATCATTGTCCTTGGGACCTACAAAAAAAAAAAAAAAAAAAGGCAGAACAAAATGTTACCTCGACGCTATGCCTCTTAGTCATGTGTGGATTCTGTTAAATGACAAACGGAAGAGCATCGGGTCTATATAAGTTTTGGAAGGTGTCTGTTAAAAGTAGAATGTCGATGTGGGATAGAAGTTAAAGGCGGAAACTCTTCTCATATGGACTTTGGTGGTTGAGCTCTTACGTATCCAAGTAAAAATCAACTAAAGCTAGTTGACTTTTAATAGGATTTGACAAACGTGAGCAGCTGATCTCTATATTTTTGCTTGGAAAGTGAGAACACATGGACATTTCGCAATATACGTGTCAATGATATGTCGATCTGAGTGAAGGAATAATATTTGATTACTATGTGCACTAATTGGACTAACATGACATGGTCTAGCAGAGACCTGTGAAGGCATTTGTTACAAGGAAAAAAAATGTTGATGGCCTTCATTAGTACTTCAAGACTGCTCTTCAAATTATGTGTACCCCGACAAGTCTTGAAGTAGGGGGCATTTGTGGATAACGAAATTTTATTTAATCCACAAGAAATTCGGATTACATTCAAGATATATTAATCCGAATAAATAAATAGTGGGCTAATATAATTGGGTTAATTATTTAAAGTCCAATAAATATGGATTTAAGTAATGGTCCAAATTCATTAGGCTAGTCCATTTAATTGGGCTACAAATGATGAGTCCACTTTGCTAAGCCCAAGATGTCATCTTATCCAAGAGGCCCAAATTGGTGCCACATGTCAAATGACGTGGCATGCCAAGTCAAACAAAGAAGCCTATAGGGTCATGCCACGTGTCAAAACGACACAAAAGATGGCTAGTCAAATCAAAGGCCAATGAAGATGCGCCACGTGTACAAGTGACATGTTCCGCCAATCAAATATCGGCATGTCGCCTAAACCCGATTGGTCGAAAGAAGTCCGTCCTTATCACAACTCCTCCATCCTACAACTATAAATAGGGGTCTCATAATTCAAAAAAGGGACAGAAGGTTCTAACAAGAAGCCAGGGAGAGCTCGTGGATCAAACGCCGCATTTCTCTACAAGCTGAAAGCATTCAAGCACTCAAGTATTTCTCTAGAAGTTCTAGAGATCCAGACGAAGATTCAAGACCAAGCTCAAAAGCCCTTGAATTCAAGTCCAAGTCAAAATCAAATCCATCAAGTTCAAGATCAAGCTCAAAAGCCCTTGAATTTATTGTTGAAAGGACGAATCAGAGGAATCATAGAGATTGTAACACTCATATTGTGAAATCAAATACCACGATTGTTGCGATATTTTCCTGTCTTGATTATTATTTTCTCGACGCGAATTTTATTGTCTACAGTATCTTCTTTTCTAGATTTGTATGTATTTACTCCCTCCGTTCACTTTTACTTGATAATGACTTTACACACTTCTTAAAAAATAATAAATGAAGTGCATATTTTGTCATGATATTCATATTAATTGATGTATAATTGCATTGGATTTGAAAAATAATTTGGAATGAGTAATTAGTGCTAAGGGCAAAACTGAAAAAATAAATTATTTTTCTCTTGATATGAGAAAATGGACAAGTAAAAGTGAAAATCTATTTATGAAATAGTAGACAAGTAAAAGTGAACGGAGAGACAGTATGTATTATCTTCTTATACATTTTTCTACGATAATTTTGGTTTTTTTTTAAAAACTTTTTCGCGTTTTCCTAAGTTTTCTCGGAAGAAGGCTGAATTAATTGTGTCATGGAATTAATTTGGTTAGCGTTAGTTGCAATTATCTAAATTTTTTTGGTAGATCTCATGCAATTATTTTCTTGTATGTGTTATGTTGCGTTTTTTTTAAACTTTATGTGAAAAAAGGATTCCGAGATTATAAATAATTTTAATAGTAATGATGCAAACCAGCCTCGGACCATCGGCCTCTTTGTTGACGACCAAGAGGAGGAAGATTTTTTCCAATATCGTCCTCCTCTTGTCAAAATTATAGGCCATTAACATATTTTCTATCTCAAAGGTTTTGATGTTGTGTTATTCCTTTACATTTTTTTGGAATTTTTATTTGTTCGTATTTGATGGGAGGATATTTTCGGTTGAGCAGAACATAAAAAACGTCATTTCTAAAATTAGCTTATTTCAATAAGCCATCTGTCTTTTGTTGTTTATGTTAGACTAACTCTTCATCTAATGGTTATTTTGAGCTTTACTTCTGCTTAACTTTGAATTCCTTCTAAATTCATACCCGATCTTATTATGTTTTTTTCAATTCAATATTCAGAATGTCTTAGCATTTTCAATATTATGCCTTTTTCCATAGATCGAGAGTCTCAAGTTTAAAAAGAAGGCCATTTATTTCTCCTCGAATTTAATTATGTCTTCTTTTGAATCTTGAGAACCCAAATTATCAAAACAGTTCAAATCTTGAAATTAAAAATAATGACACATATTTTTGAGTTGATTTCAAGGCTAGCTTGGCGAAGACAATTTGGGTGCTGTGCGCAGGAGGACGAGGAATAACCTAAGTTTTCCTTGTTTCCTGTCAAAGTAACCAATGTTAGCGGCGAGTCTATTTTTGAATTAATTTATTGCTAAACAATATACTTTTTGACAACTTAAACCAATTTAGTTATTTTAATTATATGTAATGAATGGCAATGTCGCTTTTTGTGGCTAAAAAGTTCTTCTGATTAGAATTCTTGGACTATGAATGCTAACATCTATTTTTTAGTTTTTCTCTTGAAAATTTTGTTCTTTTTGATACCCACTCCTATTTTTTCATGTTTTTAACTGTGTAGTGAATGGGAATGCAACTACTCCAAGAAGGGCGTGCTTTATGTGTTTTCTTTGTCAAGAATATCATCACCAAATATGTAAAATTTGTATTTAATTTTTTCCTGTATAAATATTTATTCAAAGCTTTGTCTACATAATACTCCCTCCGGATAAAAAAAAGAGTTCACTTAGCCATTTGCACACCCCTTAAGAAAATACTAACTCCTAGACAAAAAATAAGTAATTTAACTAAACTACCCCTAATTAAATAAGCATTGGGATTTGATCATATAACACTTAATAGGGGCAAATCTAGAAAAATAAGGTTAATTCTTTCTTGATTTGGTAAGTAGACACTTTTTTTATCCAAGAAAAAAAGGCTAAGTGGACACCTTTTCTGATCCGGAGGGAGTATTAATCTTATTTTACAAAATTGTGTACTGCATCACTCGGTATACTCGTGCAATGCGCGTGTCGAGAAACTATTATAATAAAAGCATGAACTCCCTAACTTAAGGTTAAATTACATAAATTACGTAAATACCCTTACTATTAATTTTTAAAATAATTTTTTTTTAAAAAAACTACAGATACACGCAGCAAACACCTCTTTGAATAGACTCTTGCCTAACTTCCTCTTGCCAACTACTTAAACGAGAAAAAGAAATGCTACCTGATTGAAAGGACGCGTTAAAAACCAAATGGCTAAAATTATATACTTCCAATTTTTTGTTACTGTCATATTTATTTTTTCCAACCCCCATAAAAGATAATGTTGTAATCCTTTTGACACAATATTTATTATATGTGCAAACTAATTGTAGGAGAGCTCACAAACTTATTGTTATTCGCAGAGCATGCATATCACGGATGTTATTTCTTTCTTTTAGTTTATTTTTATTGTATGACATAGACTTTGAATTGGAAAGGAAAATATTTGACCTTTATTAGAAATGTGTGTTTTAGAAATAGTAACACAGGATTACTGCACAGTGACTGTGTTGATGTGGTTAGATATGAAAAAAGGTACTAATATATATATATATATATATATATATATATATATATATATATATATATATATGGAGAGAAGTCTAAGGCCATGGACTAGGTTAAAGATCTTGAGTTCAAGGACTTCATTGAGAAGTGCCTTTGCTACTTCCTCTGCCCCAATTTATGTGATATTTATCGCTTTTTGAGATTCAAACTGTGTAAACTTTGACCAACATTCTAAAGTATACTTTTTAATCATATTGACATGAGAAAAATTGCAACTTATAGTATTTTTTAATAGTTTTTAAATATTTAAATTTAATTTTAAAATATACAGTTGATCTAATTCAATTTAACTTCAAATATTAGTCAAATTGACTCTCGGAAAGCGAAAAGTGTCACATAACTTGGGCAGTTCGCAGTATGAGTTACTATGAGTTTTAAATTGCTCTGGAGCTGATTTGTGGTATGTTTGAATATGGTTTGTGGATAGAAACATACACAATGAATATCATTTATAAAGAATATTAGGTAAGATATGCTTCGTTACATGTTTTTGCTCATAAAGAAAAAAAAGTAAAATATAACATGTGTCTAATTAAGCTTTTATCGTTCATCTTTGTATGCTTAGATGATATAATTATCTTGACCTGGAAAAAAAAAAAAAACCACGATACGACGATCCACATTAATCATTCACAAATATGTGTACTTAATGATGTCTAAGGATAACAAGGCCATCTTCTACTGCACTGCATTTCATCCCTGACCAAAAATGATGTCAAAAAACCTTATTATGCGGAAGAGATAGATGAGTTATCTTATTTTTGGTCCCCAAATATACGTTGCCTAAAGTCTTGTACCATCATAGGTAGACCTTTCCTAAGAGACACCTTCTTACAATGCTAGTCTGCGATCAAAATTCTTATTTTTTGAGATGATGAACATAAGCAAAACATACTTTGTGACTTAATGACCACCAAAGATCAGGTGTGTGTTAGCTTTATTTTTTCATATATAAATGTTAACTCAAAATTATGTTTTGATAATATTGACATTATTTTATAAAATGTCTAATATATGATTGGACATTCACGTGCAACGCACGTGTTGAGAAACTAGTTAGAGTAAATAGCATGAGGAGAAAGAAGGAAAGTAGGATAGAAAGAATGTGGATTGAGGGGTTATACCAGTATACATAGAATCTAGTTTATATCTTATTTGTTTTTGCATATAGCTTGAGACTGAAGGGATGCCTTAGTCTCTTAGAAGAGAATTACAGTGTGATAGTTTTTGTTATGGTGATTACGGAAACAGCCTCTCTATCTTCTGAGATGGGGGTAAGGTCTGCGTACATTTTACCCTCCTCAGACCCCACACCGTGGGATTTCACTGGATATGTTGTTGTTGTTGTTGTTGATTAATAAAGCATTTCTTTTACCGAAAAAAATATAGGCCAACTAGTATCTATATATAATATAAAGCTAGGCATAAACAATCCTATGTGGCATCTCTCTATGGCCTTCATTGACATTTATCTTTTTTCTCATTTTTTTTGACATTTTCCCTATTTTCTTATTTATCTTCTATGTAAAAACACTCATTTAACTCTCTTAATTATGTTAAATGTGCTTAAGTTTTTTTTCTTCCAAAGTCAATTTTAATGTTGCAACAATTAATGAAAATAATTATGGACTATGAAAGCCTTCTTGAATTGTACGTGGTTAATGAAAAGTTCACAAGAATCTGCACTAATAATTGTGGAAAATCGTGCATAATTTTCCATTTGTTTGATATTAAGATTTTTAAGAGTCCTTATTAATGAAACGACCGTTTCTTCCATTATGGAGCATCCAACTGTTTTCTTCCCAAAGCCTCACCAGTTTTTATAGTGAGCTAGAATTCTAAAGTTTTTATGTAAAAGAAATCCAAAGGTCAACTGTTAAAGAAATGCTCCATCCCTGAGAAAGTTTAAATAATGAAAGAAACGGGGAAAGTGAATGAATTTCTTTGGACCACAAAGCACTTATTTTTTAGTAGAATACTTTCTTTTACATGAAATTTCACTCAACGAATGTCGGATCTCGCACGAGGTAGGCTGGTTTAATTTAATATACTTCATTTTCTTTTCTAATTTTAATTTATACCTTGAAAATGTTTGAAGTAGATGTTGCAGAAGCACATTTGATGGATGGCAAAGGGCTTTGAAGATTTAGAACTTCAGTTAATTCGCATAAGTCAAACAGGATTCCAATAAGGTATTTGATATTTAAACTACAGTCCATTTTATTATCCGAGATGGTTCAACTTGAAGTTATAGGTTCCTGCACCTATTTAATTTCTCAGATATCGAATCATACGGAGATTTTATAGTACAAATTTTGCTAATTAGATACACACCATTTAGAGATATGAAAATTGTTTGTAGTAGATGAACTACCTATAATTTAAGACTTAAAAGTTGCTTCGGTTGAATACTAAAACTCAAAGTTGCTTCTCCAAATGTGTCTTTTGTTGAAAAAATGGTGATACAGCAAATTTGTTCTGCAAACTAATCTTTTTGTGATACAAGATTATAGTTCTCCTTCGTTAGAGAAAAGTATAAAAATATTTTTGTTATATATTGTGCTCAAAAAAAATAATAAGCAACAAATGAGCAATTATAAAAGAATGATAAAAGGTTTTATGCCATTAAAGTCCAAAAATGATTCTTTTAATATCTAATAAGAACTAATAGCTATAGTGGAAGAGGAAAAGTTCAGTACTTACATTTAGATTCATGGTTTTTTTTAAATAAGGTAGATACAAAAAATATATTGTCCACAAATAATAGAAATATTTATAATTATTAACAGTAAATAATATATCTATATAATAAATAACTATAGTGGAAGAGAAAAAGTTAAGTAGGTATATATATATTACAGCGGAAAAGGAAAAGTTAAATAGATGCATTTAGCGTAATTATTGCAGTGAAAGATGAATCAAGTAGACTTTGGGTTACTTTTGAAGTTTTAAAATAAACTAAACAGAAAATTATGTCATATATATATATATATATATATATATATATATATATATATATATATTATAAAGCTAGGCAAAAGAAGAGTGATGTGGCACCTCTCTTTGGCCAAGAATCCTATTTATCTTTTTTTTCTTCTTCAATTTTTGCCTTTTTCCATACTTTTTTTAGTTTTTTTTTATTGTTCAAGAATAAATGTATCAATTGTTACTCATCCATTTATTCCTATTCTTTATTGTAAAAAACTGAAATGTTTCAGAATTTACTACTCCACTTATTCTTATTTTCTATTGTAAATAAATTGAAAAGTCCCAATATTTACAACTCCAACCTTTCATTTCCTCCATGAAGAATTAAAAAGGAGTAGTCCTTTAAATATCATTTCAAGTAGCATTTGTGGGGGGGGGGGGGGGGGTTTAAGCAAATAGTTTTTGGTACAAACACGCAACTCAAAAAGTTAAACTTGCTTCCTAAAAGTTTTACACAGATCGTTGGAATATCCTATCCCTATAATTGCAACAATTTCTATATGTGAGTTTTACATATTCTTAGATTATTTATCTCTGTATATGTACACCAATGCTAATTCCATTCAATTTTAAGCTCAATTTCATGATTATTTTGTTTATTGTTTACCTAATTTTCATTCACAAATATGTGCTTTCATAAATATGCATATATAATGTCATGCTCTCTTTCTTCTTCTTTGTCCATCTTTTTTTCATTTTGAGTTTGAATCTTACCCTCTAATAATTAGCACAACTGAAAAGTGAACAGAAAAATCACATAACTACTTTTAATTTTTAAAAAGATCTTATGCAATTTTCATTTTTTTTTCTTTGGTTATAATTATTTGGACAATTATCTTGATCTTGTGGATAAAGTGAAGTTGTTCTCGTCTACGTTCTGCGCTTTTAAAGAGTGCATTTCTCAAATACAAACAGTTATGGCGATGTTATCATACATAAAATCAACAACATAACACGTTGCAATGAGAAATTTTTGTTCACTAACATCATATAAGAAATTTTCTGTGCAAAACTTTATGAGTATGTTGATTTTAATTAATGGTTTAATTTGTGTTTTAACAATTCATACAACACTCTCTTCTAATAACGTGTATCCAAGAGAGTTTGGAGCCGCAAAAAAACTAAGAAAAACTTTTTACAAATGGCATGCCATAGGACTAGCAATAAAAGATTTACTGTTTTTGATTTCCATGTTTAAATCATTTTTCACCGGTGTGTATGCTAAAAGGTCTGTTTTTATTCCTCATATATGGTTTATCTTATTTTAAACTATTTTTTAATAATAATTAATATCATTAATAACATTTAATAGGAATACAAGGTTAAAGGTCTTATGTTAGACCAAAGGTCTGTAATTATGAATAAAAACTACCTCTAAATGCAATTACTAATAATTTATTATTTTTAATAATTAATAAGCATTATTTATCAACACCTTTAGGTAGAAGGATATACGAGACTTACATTTCCATACATTTTTTAACGTTAATTTCTTTTTCCGAACTGAGAGGATGTCTCTCGAGAACTCTTCGTTGTAGACCTTTTTTTTTTTTTTTGCATTATAGAACTTAAAAACTGTAGGTATTGTTTCTATTTAGATTTGATTTTCTATTGTATTTTTTTCATGTCTTTTTCCTTCTACATTGATTTTAATTTTCTTTTATTTTTGATATTATAAGAATATTTTTTTTGTTATTCACATCAACCAAATCTTTTAAGAAAAAATGTATATTTAACCGTGCAAAGCGCGGATAAATTGACTAGTTGAAATATACAACAGTGAACTTAAGAAAAAAACATATATTACCATTGCTTAATATGCAATATTATTATGCTAAGTTTCTTAACTTTTTTTCTTTGTCTGGTATTTATAATTATATATCACAAAGCTTACCTAATCCTTTTTTATATTTTTCTTCGCTCTTTTAATAGTCTGATTTGACAGATAATTTTGCTCTATGTATGTCGGCAATAAAAATTTTCATATATAGCCAATTTGTCAAATTTGGTCAACAAATTCAATCAATATATCTGTAAAGAATGAATCTTAGGTCTAACTCAACCCTAAACCTCACGCCTAGGGCTAGTGGTCTCGTACGTGGAAAATTTTTAATATAGGAGCCCAGCATTGAAAATAATAAATTGGGCGGGCCTGAAATGGATCTTGCGCCTAACCAAACCTCAAAACTAGCTCATAAAGGAAGAATTGCCCAAGTCCATATAAGGAGCTCATGTACCCTTTAACCTACCGACGTGGGACTCTTAACAATATCACTACATATGTTAAAGAAGTGAATATATAGGAAAGTGAGATGAAGTGAAATTCTATGACAAAGAACGGAACACTGCAAGTTATTATTTGTATATAATCTGCCTAAGAGGCAGCTTATATTTTGAAATACAAACACTAGGACTCTTTACTACATATAAAGCAAACCACAACTTGATTCCACTACGCAAAAGACGAGCAAATAATGTACATATATGTAGCTAGATATACATATATGTAGCTAGGTTTTATTAATTTGTAAAACTTCTAAAACATATCATTTTCTTTTCAAAGTCCATCTTTCCAATTGAATTGGAATTTAAGCACTTGCAACTAGGGCTGTTCACGGTTTTGGTTAAAATCAAAATCAAACCGAATAAAAAAAACCGACATTTGATTTGGTTTTAAATTTTAAAAACCGATAATATTTGGTTTGGTTATCGTTCTATTAAAAAATAACCGAATAAATAACCGAACCAAACAGATAAATTATATACATAAACGTTATAATTATTTATATGTATAATATTAGTTTTTCATAAATAATTATAAATATTTTATACCTTTTAATCATTAATTTGATTTTTGGTCTACTTATTTCACATGATTGTTTAAAGCCCATGTTTTTAAGTATATGTCTAAGTCCATGTCTTTAAGTCTTTTAACTCTTTAAGTGTTAAGTGTAAACCTACTAACAGAAGCTCACGTTAGAGTTTAATGTCTTTTAACTTAAATTTTTTTCCTTTCTTTGTCAGCCATTTGATTTTAGGTTTTTTTTTTTTTTTTTTGAATTTATTCCTTTCTTTTTTCTTGCTTGAATGGGTCCTAAACTTCTAATATTTTTCATATGAAAAGGACAGAGGTTGTAGATTTGGAGGTTCCTATAGAAGATACTTCAGTAACATCAGCATTTGCTGCAACTCAAGCACGTGGTAATGCCCTAATACTTCTTCCGTGGGTAATCCTCCTAATAAGTAGAAAATAACAACTCCTTGTAGTTGAGACCCTAGCCTTGGGGATAATGATAGAAAAACATCTGAAGTTTGGGATCATTACACAAAGTTTTTTTAATAAAATGGGAGAATTGAGGGCAAAATGCAAGTACTGCCCCAAAGTTTGGGATCATTACACAAAGTTTTTTTATTTCATTTATTTTCATTTTAATTTTAGGTAGTCTTTATATTTAATTAATATGTATGTTTGTAACAACAACTAAAAGCTCCTATGCTCTACTTTATTTCCAAGTATGTGTACTAAGATGACAAAAATGGTGCAGCCACTATTAAGTTAGTTTTTAGCTCTATATGTAATAGTTTAGCAACTTTTGATAACTTGAGTACTACACTATCACTAATATCGAAAATGTTTCTATGATGTATGTTCCACCTTAAACTATAAATAAAAGTTATCGTTTGAAAAAAAAAATGTCTTTTTCAACTTTTTAATGTTTTACTGATAAGTCTCATGGCTGCTAGTCATAAACCGAAAAATCGAACCAAACCGAACCAAACCGACAATAATCAAACCGGTGGTTATTATCTTATTTGGTTTGGTTATGGTTTTAGACATTTAAAAACTGACTAAATTGGTTTGGTTATAGTTTTAATCAATAACCAACCCAAACCGAACCATGAACACCCCTACTTGCAACTGGATTAACTTTCACATCAGATTCTACGGTCTTCATGGCTTCAAACCTTGGCTCTTTTGCCTGAAACTTGAGTCCAGCATACAATTTCATGTAATCATCAAACACGAACATAGGGTAAATGTGTTCCTCTGCAATATCTTTCTCAACTAGAGTTGGTGCTGGATAAATCACTGCATCATTTCTTGGATTATAAAATGAGGCTAGTGACATTCGATTCCCGTCTGTCTGTGCAATTACTCTATGCAAAAGACACTCTTGTATTTCCCGTTAGTGATCACCTGTTTTTACATTTCATAAATACCCTATCAGTACTACCAAGTTATGTAAATAGTTAGACACCCTTCCAGTGAGTAATTCTAAGTTTTGATGGAAAGAACATGGCATGCATAATACATAACAGACACTCAAACTTGGTCTCAGTTGGCAACTAAACACTCGAACTTTGAGAATGCACATCTAGACACCTTAACTAGTTCCCACTGTGTCTATTGAACACTCCAACTTACAAAATGATCGAGACCTCAAAGATTTATGTGCCGCGTCAGTGCGTCAGCATCAGGTGTCTATGAGGCACAGTGGAGATAAGTTGAGGTGTCTATATCTGCACTCCCAAAGTTGGAGTGCTTACTTATCAGCTGAGGCCAAGTTTGGCTGCCTGTTTACGTATCATGCCAAAAAAACATACATATAACCATTTAGCATGGCGGAATCCATTTTCATGGAAAATACTTTTTATAATGCATTTTTTAGGAAATAAAATGAAAAGTATTTGATCGATGAGCGAAAAATATTTCCCCCCACCCCCCCCCCCCCTTTTTTTTTAAACCTCAAGTTGGTCGCCAAGATTAACCACAATAGAGTGGCGCATGGGAGGAACATCAATCGAGAAAAGGCCATAAATAGTCCCTTATCTATGGGAGTAGATCTAAAATGATCCCTTAACTATACACTTACCGGTTTTAGTCCTTTAACTATTCAAAAACTTATCAACTTTGGTCTCCGTCTATTTTTTTATACAAACAACGTACAAACTCATAAACCTTCGTGAGATTAATCATTAAATCATTCCTCAGACCTATATTTCTCTCTCCCTGCTTCTTTTTCCTCAAGTTCCTCTTGTTTTAAAAAAAAAAAGAGCATTCTAGCACTGGTGTCGCTCTCGAGTCTCTAAAATTCGAAAAGACAAACTCAGGCACAAAATTTCTGTAACCATTCTTTTCAAACACTACTAAAAACCTGGTGAAAACTGACGGAAAAAAACCGATGGAAAAAACCGACGGAAAGACTGACAGATTATGTCGATTTTTCATAATTTTTTTAAATCCTTTTTTTTTAAAGAAACCGACGGACTGCGTCGACTATTTTTTGCACAAAAATGCGCGAAAATATATAATTATTTGTTATATTATTTTCTAAAATAAACCGATGGAGTCCGTCGGTTTTTATTTTTATTTTTTATTTTTTTATAAAAAAACCGACGGAGCCAGAGTCCGTCGGTTTTTAGAGCGAAAAAACAATATAAATTAAATCAATGTAAGTATATGAACAAAAAATATCAGTGGTCTAGTGGTAAATCCCTTTAATGCCAAGGAACATACCTGGGTTTGACTCCAAGTTCCTACATTTCATTCTTTAATTTTGAAAAAAAAAAAAATCGACGTGAGACCGTCAGTTTTTTTTTTTTTTAACAAAACTGGTGGACTGGGTCGGTTCTAACCGACGCAGTTTGTCGGTTACGAAACGGGAGAGAGAACTTGAGGAAAAAAGTTGAGGTTAAAGAATGAACTTGAGGAAAAAGAAGCAGGGAGAGAGAAATATAGGTCTAAGGAATGGTTTAAGGATTAATCTCACGAAGGTTTATGAGTTTGTACGCTGTTTGTATAAAAAAAAAATAGATGGAGACCAAATTTAATAAGTTTTTGGATAGTTAAAGGACTAAAACCGGTAAATATATAGTTAAGGGACCATTTTAGACCTACTTCCATAGATAAGGGACTATTTATGGCCTTTTCTCAACATCAATCCATTGGTCATCTTTGAGGATCTGAAGGCCACTCACTCTGTCATCTTGGAATAGTAGTATTATGTCACCAGCATCTGTGTGGGCCTGCAGTCCCTTTATCATATCTGGCTTGGGGCATGGTGAGTAATTGCTAACCTTAGACCCAAAATTGGGACCTTTTGATTCATTAAAGGCCTTTTCAAGTAACCCTTTTCAAGCCCAAGATTTTCACAGAACAAGTCCATTAACTCAGCCAACTTTTCCAATCTTTTAGCAAAGTCTCTCATGACCTCTCTGCATCATTTGGGACATGAATTTACTGTAAACTTAAAGCTAAGAAGTAAGAGCCCGTTTGAATTAGCTAATTGTAAATAACTGATAAACTGATTCTATAAATAAGTACTTATGTGTTTGGATAGAAGTGCTAAAACTGTTAATAAGCTATTGATATATTAGTCAAAAAATGCTAGTAAGTTGTTCTTCTGTTAGGATGGCTAAAGTATCCATAAAAGTTGTGCAAGAAATCATAAATTTAAAAATAAAAAATAAAAAAAGAAAAGAAAAAAAGAGGGTTTGGGGGGGGGGGGGGGGAGGGTGGGTGGGAGGGGGAAGAACGGCGGATATAGAGTGAAAAGCAAGTTAGGAGTTTTATTTTAGGAAAGATATTTCGAGAATTAGAACAATTTTTAAGGATAAAATAATTAAATACTTGGTCAAACCAAAGTGTTTATAGGCTGAAAAACCGTAAGTTATGAACGTCCAGCTTGTGGCTTACCTATATTCGTAATCAAGATCGGGTACTCATTGCCGTTCTAACCGCTGTCAGAAGACGTGAAGTGAGGGCCATAAAGTGCTTGCTTGAGGCGGCAAACAGAGATAGAATGATTTTCGAAGATGAATTATCGGCACCTTGAACTGTACTATCGGAACTGTACTCTGAAGATTGTTCACCCGAGATGCAGAACTCTTTTTTCTTTTTTTTTTTAATGAATAGATAGAGCCATGGTACATTCCGAAATATTGTGTCACACCCTAACTTATTAGGGCGTGATGGGCACCCGACCCTTACTTAGGGCCGAGCGAACCCGCTGACTCTCGTAATACTCATAATCATACTGGGCCCTTAAATCATGACATGAATGCATAATGTAAGCTTTTCAGAAAACATGCTTCTCGTTCTTCTCAATTCAAGGAAAATCTGTATACATATGAAACTTGTAACACAATGCATAATAATACATCGGCTTACAGAGCCGCTTACAACACTGACATATACTATACGTGACTCCGTCCGCAAAGTCTCTAACATAGAACACGATGCCACAACATAAATACTCCGACCCGGCAAAGACTCCGGAGAAATGGAGCTCGCCAATCCCGGAATATCTTCTCGCTAACGTCCTCTACTCATCTGTAGGTACCTGCGTGGCATGAAACGCAGCCCCCGAAGAAAGGGGGTCAGTACGGAATATGTACTGAGCATGTAAAGCATGAAACACAGTAAACAGGATCATACTGAAATAAAAGTACAGAAGCGAGGACGATAATCAGAATGTCCAACCTGCTTACTCTTGCACTCAAACCATGCATAACAATATCATATCCAACCTGTTATGGGGCTTAGTGACACAATCAGACAATCATTCTGCACACGTGTATACATATAGCGTGTCCCGGCCCTCTAATGGGGGACTTGGTAAATAAGATCATATTACCATCATATATATACATATAGCGTATCCCAGCCCTCTAGTGAGGGACTCGGTGAATAGCGTGTCCCGTCTAGTGAGGGACTCGGTGGATAGCGTGTCCCGCCTTCAATGAGGGACTCGGTGGAGGAGATCCTTTGTCTCCATTATGTATACATCATACTCGGCCCATCCCGCGGGCCGGCGCCATCATCACATTATCATATATATATATAGCGTGTCCCGACCCTCTAGCGAGGGACTCGGTGAATAATACAAAGAGAGTTGCGTAAAAACATGTCTCCGGCCGGGACTCAGTGAAAGAGGTAACAATCATACGCACGAGCAGAGTAGTAAGTAACCACATACACATAAATCATCATCTTTTAAGATTCGATAGATAAGTAGACAAATCAACGCTCGAGTACCAAACGATAGTCATGTTGCATCCGTTCTCCATACCATTAGGACTCTTGAAATATCATTACGAAACATGTCACATAACGTCTCAGAGATCATAAACATATATCGAGCCAATCCGAGCCCGCCTATGAAAGTTACGGGCATTTTTCATTATAGAACACTTTTATGAACATATCATAGCAATCCAAGACCATATATGAAAGTTAGGGACATTATACGTTATAGAATCTTCTACGAACGCATCGAAGCGATCCGGTTCTGTTTGTGAAAGTTAGGGACATTTTCCAACATAAAATCCTTTTGGAGCAAAACTCTTTATACAACACTTGAAATCCAATCATACAAAAGACGTAAGGACCATAATTCTACTACATTAAGAATGCCAACATTAAGAGGTGAATAAGAATCGTAGGCATGCTCGGATCGTAAGAATAGAGAGGTTACCCGAGGCTCATATCATGTCATATCTTACTTACGTCTAAGACATGCCAAAAGAAAGAAGAGTAAGCTTTACATACCTCGTCCGCTTCCTAAGCTAATCCAAACTTAAGTCTCGGGCTCTCCAAGAGCTACAATAACATCATTAAACACCAAACATTAGCTTTAAGTACTTAGGGATTCCATCCCAAGCCATCACTTTATTTACAGAAATTTGGGCAACATTTTCCCTATAAATACAACAACCCCGAGAATTCAACTCGGCTAAATCATCAACAACAATACCAACAATCATACTAGCAACATCAATAATTAATTCAAAACGCATTCTAACGTTAATAACCTTCTTCCACATAATGCGACGACATTCACTTACATTCAATTCAACTACATACATTCCAACCAGCATCAATGCTCACAAGTTCAAGTACTAATCTGAGGTCATTCAAACGAGGTTCAAGAACATTTCAAACAATCCGCGCAATATTCAAAACAACCCAATCAATAAACTACTTTACCCGAAACCCTCCATTTCCAATAGAAACAACAACAACACATTTCTTTCTTCCAAATTCATCAACTACACCAACAATTCACACGCTACAACATTATTCTCATAATATTCAAGAAACTATATTAAAATCACATTATCTCCCAAATCAGCCCACACGATTATAACTTCAACTTGGATCATTAAACCTTCATTTTACATCATAGAATCCACAACAAACAACAACCAAAATACTACATAAAATTAGTTCACCATGTTCTACCAAAAAAACGGCCCTACACGTCCAAGCTTCAACATACATAATTTCATGAATTTCATTCATTTTCACTTACTACAACACATTCAAACCATCCATAACACATGTAAAAGAAGATTGAACCTTACCTCTTCCACTTAGCTCTTCATTGCTGTGGTTGTGTTTTGCAAGAAAGAAGAGTTTGCTTGCTCCAACAACTACCCCATGTTAATAAGGACCTTCCAATTGATAGAAAAGCTAGAAGAAATTTATTTTTTGATCACAATTTTAGAGACCAGTGCCAAGCCATGGCCGAATGTCTCCATCTTTTCTTTTCTCCAAGCTTCTTGAATTTTCTAAGTATGGAAAGATGAATTGTCTTGCTTTGTCATGACCTATACATATATATATACTTAGCCTCCACAAATACAAGGTGCACACACGTACACTTCATGGCTTAAAACAATTGGCTAGCCATGTGTGAGTCCCACATGACCCCACGGCCACATGGCCATTTGTGGCTATTTCATGAAATAATTTTTCCAACCTTTGGCCCCTAATTTTCCTTATTCCAAATTTACCCTTAATACTCCATACCAATGAAAAGATGAATATGCAACTTATGCACTCTAACAAAATCGGAAAAAATATAACCTTGTCCTTAACTTATCGCGGTTAGCTCGGAATATCCCAATGTACAAAATACGGGATATAACATATTGTATGTAAAGGTAAATAGACTCTTTTCGCCCCCAGCTATTCGATTCGAATGAGTGCCCTCACTTCCTTTCCTTACTACGATATGCCCAAAAAAAAAGAAAAAGAAAGTGCATCTTCCCCTCTATCAGAAGATTGCCTTGTGTGGAAGGTTGACTCTGAACTTCAGTCAATGGGAGGAATCCCCTTATCTAAGGTTCTTTGTATGGCACTCTAAAGTCTCTTTCTTACGCGAGACAGAAAGTGGAGGAGATGTTAGAAATAGGAAGATGGCGCATGAAGAAAGTGCTTTCCCAATCCAAATCAGTAACCTCTGCTTGCACTGCTTCAAGACCTTTGCTGGCCACCAATTCCTTAAACCTCTGTTCCATGCACTGCTTGTAATGTCCCTTTGTCAATTTCTCGACAATGTCCATTACTTCATGTGGAATTCCATGGTTCACCACCTGTAATAATAATGACATAAACAACAGTTTGACTTGTAGTTTTAAATTGAAAATGTGTATAACATGCCAAAATGCCTTTTAGATTTTGTGGTCTTAAACATGTCCGACATGTAGAAAGTTGGAATTAATGAATTAATTACCTACTAAATTTAGAAAGCGCCATTCATTTTTAAACAGACTACAAGAAAAAAAAAATGTAAAAAAGGGGGTCATATGTTCATGCAAACTGTAATTACCTGAAAGAAACCCCATTTCTCACAGGCAACTTTAATCATGTCCGTGGTGTTAGCTCTTTCTGAGCCATTGAGCTTTTCCAAATTGATAATTGGGAAGTTCTCCATCTTTCTTGGTTAAAGTATGTGTTTCTGAAGAGATGAATGCTAGATTAATATTTGATGGAATAGAGTGAGGCTTGGAAGGGTATTTATAGGAAAAGAAATCAAGAAAGTAGGAAGAATAACTATAATGCACAATGTATATTCCAAGTCTCCATGAAAAGTCCAGAATCCAGGTATGTCTTATAAGTCATAGTTCCTTGTTGAACCATCTTACCCACAAAGAGAATTTGGGGTTAAGACAATTTGAGAGGTAAATTTGAGTAAGTTTTTCAATGATAAGGGCATATTTGGGATTAAATCCAAACGCATGAGAAACTTGTTCTATTTCGCAAGTTGAGGGGCAAATTTAAGCCATTCCATAACGATAATGGATATTTGGGATTAAATCCAAACGCAGAGGAAATTTGTTCTGTATTCCAAGTTGAGGGGCAAATTTAAGCCATTCCATAATGATAAGAACATGTGTAGGATCCAATTCAAACAAAGAGAATAGTTATTCTATTGTATAATTAAGGGGTGTTTTTGGCCTTTTTATCCCTATTAGAAAATCTTTTAAAGTGGATTCTGAACTTGTTAGGATTAATTGTAACTCTGTCACTCTAAATCTCTTATTAATGTTTTCTCCTTAAATTCCCTAAGGATGAAATTATACAAGGGAATCAAAAACAAGTAATGCAGATATATCTTTTTTGGTCTTAGAACTTATAAAGATGTTCTTGATTCACTTTATTGAAAACTTCTTCTGTGTGCTGAATTTAATAACCAAATATCGTACTTGTTGGTTGTTCGGATAAAGTTTCATATTGGTAGCTAAAATGAAAAAAAGAGTTACTTATAAGGTGTTGGATACTCTTAATGATGTGAGACCTTTTGAGGAAAACTGTGCGGTCTTGACTCAAAGCGGACAATATCACGCTATGTTAAAACTATCTTTAGTTGTTTTAGCTCAACAATTGGTATCAGAGTCCAAATTCATTAGGATGAGTATGACGACAAGGGGCTCAGTTTACTTCCTCTTACGAGCTTAGAGACACACACATACCAAAAAAGAAACTAGTAGTGGGATTCGATTACCATAAATACTCAGACGCTATGAATGACACACAATAAATTTTAGATATTGATTTGTGGGTTGTAGTAATGAGCCACATAGAACTTAGTTCGAGGGAAAGTGTCACGACCCAACTAGAGGGCCATGACGGGCACTCAGAGCTAACACACCGATCACCTCTAAACATACATCTCATAATCATTTCTGGGTGGACCATAAAGATAGCTCATGGACGTCATAATCTGTAAGGACATATATCACAATATAACAACACATCTATATATAATCTTCAATAATTACACCTAGCTTTAACAGCCAACAAGGCAACTAAAATATTATACATAATATGAACCGGTAAGTTTATGAAACGTCTAACTGTACACACATGTTTATGAGTCTCTACATAGAATACATGTGACCATAAAGACCAATATCAAATGAGGCAGATTCAAGTAAGTGGAGTGTTCCCGAGAATCCGTCGATAAAGCACCTACGGGTCAAATCCGTCTACCTATCTACTCATCGGACATGAACGTTAGTCCTGAACAAGGACGTCGGTACGAATAATGTCCGAGTATGTAAGGCATTAATAACAACATAATCGGAAATATGGAACATAGCATTGAGATAAAGATAACTCCGTACATCTGATTGCTCTCATAGATATACCATGCATGTAGCTTCTCGTAAAAGCTTTCTCATACATATATACCGTAATGTTCGGAACGTGCAATCCGATCCATAAATATATTATATTGCGCGGAACATACGGCCCATCCATATATATATATATGTATATATATATATATATATATATATATATATATATATATATATATATATATATATATATATATATATATATATGTATATATACATATGTACATATACGTACATATGTACATATGTACATATATATATATATATATATATATATATACATATGTACATATATATATATATACCGTAATAGTTGGGGATGATACCTAGGCGATTTCGGGTGGTTATGCGTATATAATGCCTCACCTTTCCCCATACCCCATATATATAATATAAGTAGCATGCATGAGAGCCCAAATAAAAACTACAACTTTATCGGAGTGACTTAAGGTCGGTAACCTCCTATTTATATTATGGAACAATCATTATCGCTATATCTCACCTTGAAGGACAAGTAACATAAGGTGAGATTAACAACAATGAATAAAATCGAGAAAATCATGAAATAAGCTCAATAATCTCATAATAGAATCAAGACTGTAAACCTAGGAATCTTTACAAATAGGATCATCATCATCCTTATTATCATCATAGGAAACATCTATCTTTAGTAATATAAGAACTTCGAGAATCATGAACTTCTAGCTTTTTGGGAATAAGGATATTACGGAAAACATGTATGAGTTTGTAAGAAAAGAATCATGCCTTCCGAAAGAAAGGGACTAGCCTTAACATAGCTTAACATACCTTTTTCTACGCTCTTAACTTTAACTATTTAACGCTTATCCTCCCAAGTTCGTAAATCTACATTCAAGAGAATTCATATTATTGTTAGGCTTATCGTTATATGCTTATCTTAAGCCTTCAAATTAAACCCCTTTAGAATCTGTTGAAATTCGAGCAAAGATCTCCCCTCGTTTATACTACATCCCAAAGATTACTAAAGGGTCATCAAATGAGCAACAACAACAACAACAATCGACAATAGCAACAACTACAATATAATCCAATATAACCCTCTTTGATTTTTAAGAATCATATCGGGCGGCAAGCTCGTTTAACGAATAACAAACGTCATTCAAACCCAACTCTCCTTTCATAATTCATTCCACACCACTTCCTCTTGATATACATATATTTACCATATCATATTTTAGTTCAAAATATCCTTAAATGTATTCCAAAGCAATCCGTATCCTACGCCTCATCACTTTTTTATTCGTAGATTTCATATATTTTATTTTCCATTTTTCCAACTAATGCATGAATAATCCTAATAATCATAGTGACAATGTATTCAGGTTATAATCCACCATTTACAACCATTACATGTATATATATATACCGTAATAGTTGGGGATGATACCTAGCTGATCAGGTGGTTATGCGTATATAATGCCTCGCCCTTTCCCATACTCCATATATATATATATATATATATATAATATAAGTAGCATGCATGAGAGCCTAAATAAAAACTACAACTTTATCGGAGTGACTTAAGGTCTGTAACCTCCTATTTATATTATGGAACAATCATTATCGCTATATCTCACCTTGAAGGACAAGTAACATAAGGTGAGATTAACAACGATAAATAAAATCGAGAAAATCATGAAATAAATCAATAATCTCATAATAGAATCAAAGCCCTTTTAAACTTAGGAATCTTTACAAATAGGATCATCATCATCCTTATTATCATCATAGGAAACATCTATCTTTAGTAATATAAGAACTTTGAGAATCATGAACTTCTAGCTTTTTGGGAATAAGGATATTACGGAAAACATGTATGAGTTTGTAAGAAAAGAATCATGCCTTCCGAAAGAAAGGGACTAGCCTTAACATAGCCTTAACATACCTTTTCGGTCGCCTTAACTTTAACTATTTAACGCTTATCCTCCCAAGTTCGTAAATCTACATTCAAGAGAATTCATATTATTGTTAGGCTTATCGTCATATGCTTATCTTAAAGCCTTCAAATTAAACCCCTTTTTAGAATGTTTGAGGTCGAAATTCGACGGCTCCCCTGTTTATACTACATCCCAAAGATTACTAAGGGTCGTGAAGCGATAAAACTATGACAATCGACAATAGCAACAACTACAATATAATCCAATATAACCCTCTTTGATTACTTTAAGAATCATATCGAGCGGCAAGCTCGTTTAACGAATAACAAACGTCATTCAAACCCAACTCTCCTTTCATAATTCAGTCCACACCCTTCATAACAATATGCATATATTTACCATATCATATTTTAGTTCAAAATATCCTTAAATGTATTCCAAAGCAATCCATACTCCTACGCCTCATCCTTTACTTTCTATTCGTAGATTTCATATATTTTATTTTCCATTTTTCCAACTAATGCATGAATAATCCTAATAATCATAGTGACAATGTATTCAGGTTATAATCCACCATTTACAACCATTAGAAGTCATATTTAAACATTCAAAACAGCCCCTACAAAACAGTGGCTTAACTTAACTTATTTCGATGTAGTCTTGCGGTATTTGGCCTCAAACAACTTTACCAACATTAAATTAAGCTAACACACGACAAAAGGGGTGTTTAACTTAAGTAGTTCATACAACCCAAGAACCACGGCTGAATCAATTTACTTCACCCTCAATAATGATACAATACCATAGGCTTTCTACTCTTGTAATTTCCAACCTTCTTGATGGAAGATTTGGTTGTTTCCACTTGATTTGGCTGAAATTTCATGGGTGGAAGTTGGGAAAATATTCTAGAGGATTGGGGAATGTTTTAGAGGTGTTGGATGAAAAAAATAAGGGTAAAACCCCTTTTCTAGAGCTCTAGAGTCGGTTTGGATCGACCTAGAGTCTTCGGTTACTGTAGTGCCTGTTTCTGCTTTGTCAGCCTAACTTGTAACGTCCATAATTCTCTACTCTGATGTTGTATTGATGAGCGGTTTGTTGCATTGGAAACTAGACTCAACAAAATTCATTTTAGGCTTTTGAAACACCTTAAAACTCCTAATATACTAGGAGATATACCCCTTCAAATTTGACCCAAAATTCTGCCAACTTTTTTTCCAAATTTTCGACAAACTTATTTTCTTCGATTTGCTTTGTCTCGGAATCTTCCGAAACTCTCCATACATGATATTTATCATTAATCATACTTAAGAATGGTCATGTCCTTTGGTTTCAAGGTTGTCTTTTCCCGTTACGACTTACGAGATCGTAATTCATCCTTTACTTAATTGTTACGTACTTCCCATGGCTTGTATCTTCGAAAACTTCATGGGACGTTTCCGATACTCCATTAATACGGTGAAGTACGTGGCATGCCCATGCTCTGAAAGTGCGAGGTGTAATAGGAAGACCCAGTGATCATAGTAATGGGCCACGTGAAACTTAGTTCAAGGGAAAATTGTTAGGTGTGCAAACAAACTCTCACATTGATAGCTGGAAAAAACACTACTTATGTTGAATACTTTTAATGGTGTGAGGTCTTTTAAACAAAAACGATGCTAACTTGACTCAAAGCGGACAACATCACCATATATTGAAAGTATGTTGGGTTATTTTAGTCCAACAGTAACCAAACGACTCTAACGAACCACGGGAAACAACCATCCAAACAGAAGTAAAGGGAGCTTTATAACAATGACCGCCAAGAGGCAGACAGTAGAAGGCAATAATCTGAGTCACTTCTAACTGATACTTTCATTTTATTCCTCCACAAACATTATTTGTGCTCCATTTTCACTTTTAGAATTTGCCAATCAACCGTTCGAATAACATTTCATAGAAACCTAGCACGTAAGAATAGTATTCCAAAGTCAAACAGTACTATTTATTGGATGAAATGAAATTAACTGCTACCATTTAAGGAGAAAATGATGATTGAATTAACTAGGGGAAAGGATCAAATATATCCCTGAACTTTTCGAAAATATCTAGATATACCCTCGGTTATAAGTTTGTCTATCTGCCCCTGCATGCTGTCCAACTTTTGGCACATTTATACCCCAAAGCTGTTAGTTGCATTGTTGGATTTTTCTAATCCTTTAAAAAAAAAAAAAAAAAAAAAACTGATATTGCCACATGGCATTTAAACTTAAAAGATCCTCCCATTATAACCCACCCCATCCAATACCCGACCCACAAAATCTCAATTCCTTTTTCATTTTTTCATTCTTCTTTTTTCGTCTTTCTTCTCCATCCCACCTCCACCTAACCTTGAGCCACCACTGCCAACACCCCCCCCCCCCCACCTTCCATCCCCACCCCCCCAACCCAAAAAACAAAAGGGCAAGACCACATTCATCTAGCAAAAGAGACCATTGATACATCATATTCTCTCATCATCAACAACACTAATTTTTCTTCCTAAAAAATGGGTATTCATTGAAGTATCAATTTGAACCTTTGGACCGCCACTACTAATAGAAGATTTCTTACTTATAGTTTTAGCTGAAAAATTGAAACTTTTCAATATTTTATATCAATTTACATAAAAAAGAAGAAGATGAATCCGGGTGTCAAATTAAATCTATAAAAGTGTAAAAAATCTAGGGCTTCGATACTTGCACTTTCTTGGCCTTTCTCTGTAATTCTTTGCTCTTTGGTACATGAAGGGGAAAAAAAAAATCTTGGTGTGTTTGTTTTCTTCTTATTTTCTGTTTTCTTTTCTAGGGTGTTATCAATATGTTCAGTAAATTAATAAAAGAAAGTCAAGAATGGAGATATGAAAATTATTAGTGAAAGGAAAAAGAGGTGTATGGTCTTCTTGAAGTGTTAATCGATGCTGTTAAATATGGATTTTGGCCACTTCCATGAAACTGTTATATGATAATGGGGTGGCCATAAATTCCACCAAAGTCCGTTCATCTTCTAATTTTTAATTGATTATCGTAATTGGTATAGTATTTTTATTTTGTAACTAACGGGGCTTCTTTGAATGAAGATGGTTTTTGACCATTGGAGATGGAGATAGATCCATGGAGGTGGGCGTTGGAAGAGGGAAGGTAAATGATTAGATGGTTTAAAAGGGAGGGTGGGTCGGATTATTTCGCGCGTCAGGCTATTGAAGGGGTGGATTAGATGGGAGGGGTACATGTGGCAATTTCTCATGTTAAAAAATAATAATTTAATGGCCCCTAAAATTCTAGCAATGCAACTAACGTCGTCAGGGGTATATATGTGTCAAAAGTTGGATGGCAATGGCACAGATGTGCCAAACTTGTAACAGAGGGTATATTTCGATATTTTCAAAAAGCTTAGGGGTATATTTGACCCTTTTCCCTAATTAATTATGGTATGTCTCTACTGTACTTTCAACTTTTGCTTAAAAGGTTAGAGAAAATACATAAAATCCCTCCTAAACTTGTCTTTAAAATTCACTTTTGCAATTTAACTTTATGGGCGTTTAAATACGTACCCCCATTCTAGTATGAAGTAAAATCAATACCACCCTGAGATTATAAAACCAAATTCAAGAGGTTGAGGTGTATTACACTGGCGCGCCACGTCAACTCCATGTCAACAACTCATTAAAATTTTAAATTTCCACTCGTTTTTTTTCTTCACACCTTGTTTTCACTAATTAACTCTTAAAAAAGTTGCCGATCGGAAAAAATGGAGGAATGAACAAACTTAGATCGGAACGAAGAATATTAAGATTACTTCCTCACCATAAAAAAAGAATAAAATTGTCGATCAGAAAAATGGAGATTTTGGCCCGAAGTTTTTTCCCGACCAACGTTTGTTGAAGCACAACAAATTTGAGAAAAAAAAAAAATCAAAGTTAATCTTTCTCTCCTTGGCTTTTACAAAAGGATCAAGGAGTTCGATTTAGAAAGGGGAAAGATTTGAGGAAACATATACTTGGTCAACTTTATTAGGTGTAATATTAAACTCATCAAGTAGATTTATTTTTAAAGGAAAAAAAAAAAGAGAATGGCAAGGCCGCATCGAAATAACATATTGACGGATCTAGAAATGAAGAAAGAGAGAGGATAGAAAAGAATAAGAAAGAGAAAGAGAAAGGGAAAAAAAGGAAAAAGAAAAAGGAAACCTAAAATGAAAATAAAAAATTAAGTAAAACATAGTTAAGTATAGCTAATTATCCAATTACAAGATGACATGTGTATAGTTTGGACTTTGGACCATGTTTGGTATTTTTCTCCTTCTCACTCGCTTCCCAACAATGAATAATATTTTTTTTGCCACGTCACCTGTTAGGGGAATTAATTTCACTTTATACTAGAATACGGGAGTATTTAAATGCCCGTAAAATTAAATTGCTAAAATGAGTTTTGGGGACAAGTTTAAGAGAATTTTATGTATTTTCTCAAAAGGTTATAAAAGGTTCACTAGATTGACATGTACATGACTTTTTCCCCCATTACAACCCAAATAGCAAGAATTGATGCATGATGAAAAATGGGAAAAAGAATAGTTGCATATCACGATGACTTTAAAGTTTTCCAATAGCTTACCATTTAAAAACTAAATAGGCACTAGAAGTCTTGAGAATTAAACAGATGAATCTCAATAAGTGATAAAGAACATAAAAGAAGATTTAACATGAAAACGACTAAATTTTCTAAGATTCACTTATCCAGCTAATACTAATGATTTGGTAAAAATTAAAGTTTGTCTTTTAGTTGTGCCAGATTCATGCTATACAGTCTCTTAAAATACTTATTTATTTTGCATGTGCGTTCATGATTCTACTCAATTAAATGAATTTAGGACGACAAGTGTCTGTAGATCTATCAGTCATGAAATACGCATATATAAGTGGAAAATAAGCTAAACTTATCGTTATAATTCATCTTAATGGAATATTACAGAAAACAAAAAGAAACTTTGATACGAAAACAACCAAAAATTCCTAAATTTCCTAACTATTTCTTTCTTTATTTAGGGTAAGGTCCGAATGAAATTAAAGTATTTGATTCATGAGGCAGTCATCTCTATGTTACTTCAAAGAGTAAGGACATAGATGAAAACGACGTTTTATTCATGAGTCAAAATTCGAAGACATGGAGCCTGTTTGAATTGGCTTATAAGTTGGTTAAACCAGCTTATAAGCCATTTTAAACTTATTTGGGTATTCGGCAAAAATAGAAAAAAGCTTAAATTAAGTTAAAAAGTGCTTAAAATAAGCCAAAATCAAGAAGTTGCTCAACCCTAACTTATTTTTTTTGGCTTAAAAGCCATTTTGGTTTGACCAACAACTTTACCCTTTTATCCCTTATATTTTCTATTAATTTCAGTACTGCCCTTACTTCTAAAAACCCTTTAAGCACTTTTATCCAACACGTAACTGCTTATTTATAAAATAACTTTCAGCACTTAAAAGTACTTTAAACACTTATGCTTAAAAGACACTTTTTTGAGCTAATCCAAACGGGCTCATGATCTTGATGCATGCCCTCATGTGTGTTTGTGCAGTGGCTCTCGAGTGTCATGTTTAAATTTGCCATTAATCCATGTCCAGTGAATATTAGTTAAACTTCCTTGTTCTGTTAAAGATATGTAAATATTAAGTAGTCTTTTTTTTTTTTTTTTGGGTCCCTAGGTAAGAGTGGCGGGGAGGGTGTTATTTCAAAATCGAAATAGAATTTGATTTCCAAATATCATGATCAGAATGAACTTCCGCCTTAAGATTAAGTTCATCCAATGATGGCTCTTCAATGCATGTAGACTTTCCCGTGAGTACTTATAAGAGTGTTAAAGCAACTAGAGGAAAAATAGGAATGTTAAGAGTTTGAATTAGAAATGAACTCACTCAAACTCTCTTGTTTTTCTTGCTCTACCTCGCGGTCATCCTCTCCATTTTATTCTTATGGTCATCTCAATTTTTTTCTTGTCAAGTTCATGTTTGTCTCTGACATTCCATTCGCTTCACACATCACATACTCTCATTTTTTCTCTGTTGGGATGTGAACTTGCACTCCTTTGCTTCTCTCATAATTTTTCACTAGTATACGTACCAGCGCGATGCACAGTTAATACAAAAAATCATAATTCAAAAATATTGTGCGTTAAAAATAAAAGCTGTATGACTACTTCAATTTCATACCCAAAAGTACAACAAAATTAATCACAATCTTTATTACTCTATGCAAGCGAATAGCTTGATTGTATCACACATAAAGTAAAACAAATAATGTGTAGAACATCACGAACAAATTACTTTCTTTTCCAACTACATCCTTCCTCTTGAATAGGACGAGAAGAAGTTGTGATTAGATCCCACTTTTCACACCAACTACCATTTACTTGTCTGCTTTCTCTGGTATGGCTCTTCAGTCAGAAATTTCAATCAAACAAACGAATTCATGTAATCATCAAATACCTAGAAACATCTGTCCAACAAATGAATTCATGTAATCATCAAAGACCAAACTATCTCAAGTATTTTTTTAATAGCAAGTGTTGCCTGTCTTGGGGTAAATAAAGTTAGAAGTGAGTTAATAATACATTAGAAGTGAGTTAATAATACATTTTGAAAGGAGAGTGGGGATAAAAATTTGAAAAGGAAATGTGCTCAACTTTCTTTTCAACTTTAGGATTTACTTTCAAAGAGCTTCCTAAAAATTGTCAAAGACAGAAAAACCACAATCCAATTAATGAAAATAGAACATGAAGATGTCGAGCAGATTAAAATTCCATGTACAGCAAGTCCAAGAAAATATGACCAGAATAGAAAACTAATATCTCTTGCTTTCTTAATCGTATAAACATCGTCACGCCCCGAACCATGGCCGAGGCATAACACGACACTCGGTGCCTAATTGCATGTGACCAAGCGAACCTACAGGCTGACTGAATCAACATGTGATATCAAAACATGCAATAATAAGGAAATAAGACTAACACATGCTGATCTACTAAAAGTCTGACTGAAAATATATTAAATGCGGAAATACTGGTTAAAGTCTGAAACATCTGAATAAATAGCCAACAAGGCTAATACATAAAATACTGCTAATATCTGACTAACTGAACTATGTCTATGGAGCCTCTATAAATACTGAAAAGATAATTGTCTAAAACTGGACAGACTAAAAGCAGGATAACGCCCCGGAGGAATTGGGGCTCACCACTCAGCTGATACGAGCGGTCCTAGTTAGCTGGATCGTCAACCTGACGCAGGCCCCTAAGCAATAAAAAGGGACATCAACACATTTGAATTGTACTGGTATGTAAAGCAACTGAAAGAAGAAATATAAGTACTGAAACTGAAACTGAACTAAACAGGAAGGCAAGGATTTGAAGTACTCCTTGTTTTGAATGAAGAATCACCTGTATGACTGTAAATATAAACTGTGCCCTGAGGCCTAAATAACGTGCAAAAAAATTGTTGCCTCAGGCCCTAGCAATACGTATGCATAAACTATGGCCTAGGGCCTAAAAATACAGATACAGGTGTTCAACATTAAACAATTTACAAAACTGAAACTGGTTATAGCTGATAGCATGATAACTATTTCTGATTATGGAACTTAAGCAAATAACTGATTATACACTGACTAAGACTCATTTGATGTCAATACACAAGTCTATAATGATTACGTACTGAGTTCATCATATTCAAAATGATCACAATGAATGAATTATGAAACTATAACCCTAGAAGATAGCAGTTCTACAACTATTCAAGAAACTAGGGCTAAACTGTATTCTGAGTCAAATTACTGATAAGCATGTAGAATGAGGCATACGGAGAATCATAAACGTTCCCTAACGTAGATAGTTAGCCTCACATACCTTAACTGCTTCACAACCCACAATAAAGGTCTGAACTTTGAGAAGAATCCCAAAAGCTTGTGGCTCAAACCTTGAATATGGGTTTTCTTGCAAACCCGAGGTTAAGAACAATGATTTCTCATTTAATACTCATGAATGTATGTTGGAATTCACTTGGAATGATTAGAATAGACACACCTTGGTGTATTCTAATGGTAGAGAGAGAAGAACTTTGTACTAGGGCTTGAAGAATGTGAAAAACTGTTTTTTAGAAGCTAAGTATTGTACTTATACAAGTCCAGGCTCGTCCCCAGGCCTTGATTCCCGAGAATTTAGACGCGCCAAGCCATCTGGGGGTCCCACAAACCAGTAAAGTGAGGCCAAAAGAGAGGATTTTGGCAAGCCTGACTTTCTCGCCTCGCCCGCCTTCCTCGCCTCGCGAGGATTTTGGCGAGCCTGGACTGCTCTCAGTAAAATGACCATAACGTTTTGTAGATATGTCTGCTTGGCCTTCATAATATACCGTTGGAAAGGTATTTCACAGGTCTAAAACTTTTAAATTTTACATTTTCTCAAATTATTAACAGATTTTTACTAAATCGGGATGGAAAGCAGACCTACCGAAAACTTAGCCGATTCTATCGAATCTGAGCACCCCTCTATTAGCCATTTTGAGATGATCATATCTCCTTGATCCGGACTTTGATTGGCCTAATCCTTATATGCCTGGAAAGGTATTTCTATGTACTACAACTTTCATTGAGGAACCTTTTCCAAATTCCCAACGAATCAAGGTGTTATGATTGCCCGAAGTAGGCCCCTCAGCCACTTTCGCAAAACGTTCAAACCTTCAAATTTCCTCTGAAACTCTAACGATATGAGTCTAACCTTTATTTTAAGATACAAGGTGTTACAATAACTCACTTCTAACACAACACTATCTATATAAGCTGTTATAACTTTTCATATGAATCTGCCTTGCAATCCATTGCCATCAAATTATAGCCTTCGGGAATTGTGACCTACTGTAATGAGGTATACAACAAAGGCAATGTATGCACCCGTAAATGGAAAAACAACAGATGTAAACAACACCCCACTGATGGTAGAAGATGTTGTTAATTTGTATTCGAAAAATAATCTAAAATAGAATCTGGAAAGAAAGGAAAATAAATTCGAGCCCACTGAATTCACAGTGTGTCCTTAAGGAAATTATTCCCCTCAAGTACTCGAGGTTATGGAATATATCCTCCCAGGATAGAACGAATTAACCCACCAGCATAGTGGTACCTCAAACCCCGGTGAACGGCAAACGAAGAACGCAACAGATGGCAGCAAATCACACAGAATATATTTGAAGTGCAAAAAGAAAGAAGAAGATAATCAGAATTTTCGTAAGGAAGACAATAATCAGAATTTTCGTAAGGAAAATCTGAAGGACTAGCCGGATTTATATAGCCATTGGGTAGAGTTAAGTGAAAAGGTCCAACTCAAAAGTTGCAACTTTTCAGTTAAGTTGCATCTTTTCTGAAATATTCCCATTCACTTAACTTAAACTCAACAATCCCCCACATGAATGGGAATAGGTATATGATAAAGGAATGCACGGACAAGTGTGTGTGATTTGCAATTAAAGATTAATTGCATCTGGATAAGTAGGTTTCCCTTTGAACTTTCCGTAGTGAACATATGTCGGATATACTCGGTCAATCGGTAAATTTGATATCTTTGAACCATCGAGATTTGGTGTATACCTAGACAACCATATGTCACACAATTAACCCTTGACCGTCTTTGGTTCTCACTATTGTGTTCGTTTTAGCCATGAACACCGCCTAGTTTCATGAGTGCATAGAGCATGGGCCTTTACCTAACATACTCCTTGAAGCGGCTTATACTTCACACTCACATAGGTGATTCCTAAATGTGTCATCCCATAGATACACTATTTGGTCATACCTGCCAAACTTAGAAAACATTAAAAAGATTAAGCTTTATTAACTCGTTAAAAAGCCTTAATGCTTTATCCTTGTTTATGAACATTGTCTTCATCATGAGAATAGGTTGAGTTATTTGACAATGTTGAACGGTCATTCATAACTTTGTTTGATCTCTTTGAACTTAGCTCTTGGGATCTCCAGTCTACTAGGTAGAGTTACCACCATGATGACTTGTCCTAGGCCTTGAACCCATTCCCCTCGATGCTCTTTCAACCGCCTCTCTAGTTAGGACTTTTGCAAGTAGATTCGACACGTTATCTCTTGACTTTACATAGCCTTGTGATAACTCCACTAGAGAGTAGTTGTTGAACGGTGTTGTGTCTCCGTCATATGTGATGAGATTTCCTGTTATACATAATGCTTCGTTCCCTTCCTATTGCTACTTGGCTACGCAATGTATGCATATTGGTGCCAACGATTTGAGCCAGAATAAAAAATCTTCCAAGAAATTTCAGAGCCATTCAGCTTCTTCACCGTTCATGTCTAAAGCTATGAACTTAGACTCCATCGTGAAGCGGGCGATAAAAGTTTGTTTGGACGATTTCCAAGACACTGCTCCTCCACCAATGGTAACAACATATCCACTTGTGGATTTTATTTCGGTTGACCCGGTGATTCAATTTGCATCATTATACCCCTCAATAACCGCAACATATTTATTATAACGCAAAACAAAACTTATAAAATAGGATATATTGCAGACTGCTGACTACACTTAAAGTGACAACCTTTAAGAATATATATATATATATATATATATATATATATATATATATCCACTTTTTGTATGTCTATTTCTTCAAATATCCAACTAATAGCACATTCACCGATGTGAAAATCCAAGCTATTGTCGATTTTTATCACATCAATTGGTTATTCGATTTATAAACCAATGAACTCATACATTCAATGAACCGTCTTGTCTTTTCAATAGAGTTGTCTTTCAACAAACATATTTTATCATGAAAGGTCACAACCTTTCAAGTTACATCCGTTCACGAAATTAATGAACACGACTTATAATAAAAGATGTATGATCAACCACATCAAATTAGTAGTTCGATCAACTAGTTCTTACCAAGACGAAGAGAGTTATGTGAGGATTTCACTAACTACCATATCAATACCACCAATGGCATACCATATCAATACCACTAGATATATCGTGGGGTTAACACAATATAATAATGTCAATAGTCAGCATTTTCTAATTTGTGAACCAGACAATGATATCCTTTACTATTTGTGGCATATCCTATGAAAACACAACCAATAGTTTTCAGTCCTATTTTTACCCTATTACGTTTAGGAACTTACACTTTAGCCAAACACCCCCACACTTTGAAGTAATTCAAGTTGGTCCCTTTTCCTTTCCATTTTCATATGGAATAAATTGTGTTTTCCTATAGGCACTCGATTGAGTGTTCGGCTAGCCATAAGGATAGCTTTCCACCACAAGTTCTAGGGAAAACAATAACTTATTAACAAGACATTCATTATCATCAATGAATAATTGAACGTCATATTTATCAAACAATAAACAACGAGTAGCCTTTCACCAACATCCATGTCAATACAGAAAATTGTATTTTAATAGACACGTATTTCATGAAAAATCATGACATTTCTAGTGACACCCTTTCTTGAAAGAACATAACTCTTATGAACAAGTATATATAACCAATTATCAATTTGGTATACTAGTTAATCTCAACGACCACCATATCAAATATCCATTAAAGATTTTGTTGGTTTGGCATAGTATACAAAAAATGCCATCAACTTTCAAATCTCTTGTTATTTCAAATTAAATACTAAATCTAATATTGACTTTATCATAAGCTAGGAAGCCCTCACATTTCAAATATTTTAAGTACCCTGTTCTTGGGCAACTCAAAATTACAGGGCATATGAAGAATTTCTCTTCATAACATCAAATCAAGATGCACATTAATGAGCCTAAGTTGACATGCACATGAAAAATGCCCTCAAACATTTTGATGTTAGAATCTTATTAGCCAAATTTCATGCTAAGCAATCATTCTTTAACTGGTGCCAGATATTTTTGCACAAAGCATCACAAAACACCCAACTTTTATTTCCATCAAGCCACTTTTTTTTATCCTGCAATGATACGTCACAAAACAACTTTCTTATTGCCAAACGTGGCTTGTGATTTTAGTCCTTTGAAGTGTCTTTATCCTGTGATTGATTTCATTTGCTAGATGAAATGCAAGAATGACGCGAAAGAGTTCTCCAATTTCAAATGTTCAAAACAACATCTTGTCAAATTGTAACAACGAAATCAGTTACTAAATACATCATGCCATTAATTCTTTTATGGTTCTGCGAATTAGGATTCAACCTTTCTTTTATCAAATAGCTTCAAGAAAATTCTTGTATTACCCGGATAAAAGTAAGGCAGAAACTTGTTAGAAAGTCACCAAATTTTGCTAAAAAGTCCATCAAATATTTTCCATGCTACATGGTCAAAATACCCTTCACACCAAATACATTTGGAACAGATAAAAAATAATTACTCACTATCATTATACTTAATGGAGATGAAAAATGAATTAGCCTTGACATAAGTATGGAACAAAATGCCTATTGTTCATATCACTTTTAATTGCCGTTGCAATTTTGTCAGACAGATTCAACATTCGTCCATCACTGATCACTCTCTATAAATGTGATGAAATACTCAGTCTGTAGACATTTAACCCCAAAGATAGTGACTGTCTAGGAATCAAAGAAGATGTTCCATTCTTCTTCCTCTTAAAGAATAGTTCTAGACAGATTTCAAAAATTTGACATACACCCCAAAACAAAATAATTTGTTTTACAAAAGCTTTTTAGGAAAATTCTTCTAACTTTTAGCCAAAATAATATACATATTACATTCATGATCTCTAGAATAACTTTTAAGAATTAATGTAAGCCTAATTCATGTCTTACTATCTTAAAAATAATATTCCACACACTTTGTGCATGCTACCATAGTATATACCAACTAATTAATTTTATGGCACACAAATAGAATATACTTTGAGATCATCAACTAATAAACGTCTACCGTAACATTTATAAAACTTGAATTTCATAAATCATAAAGAGTAGAAAATTAATGGATAAGTAGATAAAGAAAGATAAACCTGGATTTACTGCCGCTTTTTTAACCGATTCATCCTTGAAGTAAACACATATGTTTCTATGATTTATGTCCCATTTGGACGAACGCTTAAACAGCGGAACAGTGACGATCTTTGGTAAACTGCTGCAATTGCACCCTTTATCACAGTTAATTTATTCTCAAATACCAAACCCTGGAATGCATAACCGAAGAGCCTAGGACTCTTATTTCTTTACTTCCTCATATGTAAAGAGTAGTACTCCCTCCAGACGTGTAGCAAACGGACGAATGACTTATAGGAGTACTCCATGTCAATTATCCACTTTAATGGCTAGATTGACCATAAAAAAATGTGATACTCAAACAAAACAAAGGATACACGCTTGACACCCTTTTCTCAAATGATACATAATCAATTGGTGATTAAACCAGTACCATCAATGTAATTTGTTGGTGTAATAACATTAATTCGACGTTGTGACTTGCCACACCAACGTAATATACAATAATTAATACTGCAATGAAGAAACTTGTTCCAAAGCAAACATTTTTGTTTGATGCCGTCAATTGAAATTAAATTTTGATTCTTAACTAGCTGTTTTCTTAATAAGAGAATAAAATGATGAAGTTTCTATATCTTCAAACCGAATATCTCTGACACAAACAAATGTTAGAAAACGGTGAAGTTTTTATCTTCTTCAAACCGAATAAACAACTGGCGAAGATTTTATTTCTTCAAACCAACAAATGTTACTAAATCGGTAAAGTTTTTATATTCTTTAAACCAAGTAGTAACTTGGAGTAGAAAATCACACAAATTTTAATCTACAAACAGCGAAGTAGAAAACCACAAAGGTTTTCGTCTCCAAAAAAAATATTTTTTCTGAAAAGAGTACTTTTATTTCTCAAAAGAGTACTTTTATTTCTAAAAGTAGTACACTTTTTTTTCTCTAAAATAAGTACTCTTTTCATTTTTTTTTTTTTTTAACTCTGACGCTGACCATCATGAACTCATTATGTTTTTTCAAACAAAAATAAATCATTCTTCTCTAAATAGTTCTTACTCTGTTGAAGTAAAACGAATAGACGTGTCCATCAAAAAATTGGTCACACCTCTTTAGTTCATGGAGGAAAATCAGTCCAATATATTGTTTCATAACCAAATGGATTTGAAAAGATTCTGAACCACAGACTTTCATTGTGCCAACTATTCTTTACTTCTGGCAAATACTTAGAGATCTATCAGATGGTGGTATCATCAGATTCCATAGATGGAAAAATTCCTCTTTGTCGTTTTGTCTTCAACAAACAGAAGAGACATGAATACAGAAAATATAAATAATGATAATTTCCTTAAGATTGTTGTTAATATGTATTCGAAAAATCATCTAAAATAGAATCTGGAAAGAAAGAAAAATATATTCGAGTCCACTGAATTCACAGTGTGTCCTTAAGGAAATTATTCCTCTCAAGTACCCGAGGATATGAAATATATCCTCCCAGGACAGAACGAATTAACTCACCAGCGTAGCAGTACCTCAAACCCCGGTGAACGGCGAACACAACAGATGGCAGCAAATCACACAGAATATATTTGAAGTGCAAAAAGAAGGAAGAAGATAATCAGAATTTTCGTAAGAAAAATCTGAAGGACTGGCGGACTGGCCAGATTGATATAGCCATTGGGTAGAGTTAAGTGAAAAGGTGCAACTCAAAAGTTGCAACTTTTTAGTTAAGTTGCATCTTTTCACAAATATTCCCATTCACTTTAACTTAAACCCAACAGAAGATAAGGAGTCCATCAAAAGATAGCCAGTAATTAGCATAACCAGCGCAACCACAATCTATGATGTCACCTAAAAAGAACAGAAGAAACGTAAGATGTAAGCAGTATGAGAACCATTAAGCATGCAGAAATGGAACACAGTTAAACTACATTCCCCCAACAAAAAACATCAATTCTAAGAGACAGTGAAAATCTTGGACGGTTTATGTCTGACGAAATATGTGATTATGATATGCGTCGGGCATAGATTAATATTTTACCACTTATTTTGAAAGCCGATAAAATTAATGGGCAAGGCTCTCAATCTACGCCTATAGCAATTCCTAAGAATTGATTCGTTACTGATCAAGACAAAATAAAATGTAGAAGGTTTAATCATCCCGGAAGTGTTAATTTTACCACATCATAGTGCACTTTGCTGACACTTTATAAAGGTTAGCAAAAAGACATGACACAATTAGACAAACAACAGAAAGAAGGTGCTCCAAGTCCTAAGATCTACCAAAGACACATAACTCTCAACAAAATCTACCAGCAGATTCTGTCAACCTCATTTAATATGGAATCCATGTAAGTCTGAACTCTGACCCATTAGACCGGTTGTAGATTAACAGATCCTTGAACTTCTAAAACGTATATATAAATGGAGTTGCTAATAAGTTCTCGCTCCTTTACGTAATTTGTTCAAGTCTCAAGACTCTGTAATATGTCTTTTTTGGTTCACACATCCAACTCTGACATATGCACATTGACATAAGTTCACACATATCCAACTCTGACATATTCACGTTGACATAAGTTCCAGATGCATTTTAAGACCTTGTCTGATGCTCTAATTCATCTCCATGGAAGTAACAAGGATGAAACATCAAATTAGAAGTTTAGCTAAATTCACTCAACAAACTAATAAGAATCTGAAATAAATATTTGTTTTAGGATGTTCTCAAGTAATCTTTTCTTTTAGTCTCTTAAATCGTGATACTCCTGATTCGTTTACCTCAAGAAGTTATGACTTCTCAAAGTAAGAAAGCGTACATCACAACCACGAAAAAACTTGAGTAATTAAAGAACGGAATAAAAGATTTGGATACTACCTGATCGTTTGGTTTTTCACTTGTTTCACCTGAAACCACCATTACTATTTGGTTTTGGAATTAAATAGGCTATAATAGAGAAGACAAAAAGTAAAATAGTACATAAGCTCACATGCAGACAAAAATTCTAACCAGCAATGAAATCTAATCACTATTAAATAAAGAAAATATTTACAAAAAAAATGATGGAAAAGTTTCGAATAAAACATGACTACTGTAATACCTAACCATACATAGTTCCATTCTCGGTCTATATAACAACGAGTTGATTTAGGTGTTTGATTCATTGATATGTAGATTGGTCTTTGGTGTTGAAATGTCTATAAATATTAAATAGATATATTCTCGGAGAACACTCTAGGCAGTCAGGTGCTTCTTCCTTTAGCAATTAAATACAAGTTTATGCTTCATTTTCATGCTATTTGCGCACTAACCTTTTTTTTTGGTCAATCTCTCCCATCTCCCTCATCGAGAGTGGCAGCATTTTATTACTATTTAATAGTAAATACACATGAGAAGAGTCATATAAGCAAGATAAAATATCTCTCTTTATTTGGCAACTAGTTAATTGGCCAGTGCTTCGCGCGGCTAAATATACAGCTTTTGTAAATTAGTTCATATAAAATAGTAAAATCATATAATAAAATGGCTGGACGACACAAACACTGATTAATTTTTATGCATTGACAGTGCATATCTTTTTACATTATCATGTTAAAGTGACTGATAATAGATACTCCCTCCGGATCAAAAAAAGAGTCCACTTAGCCATTTCACACCCCTTAAGAAACTACTCAATCCAAGAAAAAAATATGTAAATTGACTAAAATACCCCTAATTAAATAGGCATTGGGATTTGATCACATAACACTTAACAGGGGCACATCTGGAAAGATAAGGTTAATTGTTTCTTGATTTAATAGGTGGAAACTTTTTTTGACCCAAGAAAATTAAGCTAAGTGGACACTTTTTTTTAATCCGGAGGGAGTACTAACTAACTAACCATAATAATTTTAATTTGATAACCTAAAAGATTGTTTACATTGTCGGTGAACTACAACAACAACAATAACACACCATTTGTTACATTGTCGGTGTGTTTGAGTTAAATCCGCAAAAGAAAAGGTAGGATATAGAGCCCGTTTGGATTGGCTTATAAGTTGCTTATAAGCTGTTTTCAGCTTTTTTAAGTGTTTGGCTGGCCAGCTTAAAGTCATTTTGTGCTTAAAATAAGCTCAAAAAAATAATTGGGCCCGTTTGGATGGGCTTATTTTAAGCAGCTTATAAGCTGCTTAAAATAAGCCCATCCAAACAGGCTCATACTTAAGGGAAATAATGACAGGAGCTTTGGAGCAAAAAGATCAGAAATTAACTACTTGAGTGCCGCAACAACAAGAATGCTCAGGCACTCAACTTTAGATCTTTGTGACAACTCCCCCTACTATGGCAATAATCAACAGTATTAATAAGCTGCTCAAAATAGTTCCTGCCTCTTCATCCTGCATCCATCCATGATTTACCTTGACGCCAATAAATTAGGTGATAAACTTCACAGTCAAAATTATCAAAAAAAAAAAAAAAAATAACTGTAAGCACCAAATAGGATTGAATAGCTGCTCAAAAGCAGATAAAAACCAAATCTGAATCGGCACGTAAAAAAATAGTTTTTTTTTTTCCTTTCTTTTTTGCTGGGGGGTACATTTTCTTTTATTTTGTTCCCAATGCATACGTTAGAAGAAAAGGAACGGACCTTACAATTTTATCAAACAACTCTCCACCGAAACGAATTCCAAAATGATGAATATCTTTGTCTTGCTTACCGTAACCTGCAGGCAGATGAAATTGGAACATGATTGAACAATATTAAGTACGTCCAAAGGCAAACCTAGAATTTATAGTTCCTGGGTTAAAAACGGTCTAATCTCTCTCTCTCTCTCTCTGAATACACACATGCACAAGCTTATAATTATTGTCATATGTACTTATGGATGGAATCAAAAGCAAGGAGTTCAGTTGAATCCAATAAGCATATGCTCTAGATCTGCCTCTGACTGTGCTCCACCGTTAGATGTTTAATTCTGTTCAAATTGAGATTGAATCTATACAGGGCCGTCTCAACAAAATCGGGGGCCTCAGGCCAAACTTCATAGAGAGGCCCTAATTTTTTTTTCCTTAAAAAAAAAAGAAAGATCGTCATATATATTTTTATTTAAAGTTTACTTTTCTAGCTTTTTTAGTTGCAAACTCATTAATTACTGTTTTATAATCTATTTGTTCTAACAATTCTTTTTCAATTGATAATATAGCTAATCCATTCAATCTCTCTCTGAGACATTGTTGATCTTAGATAAGATTTTATCAATTTTAGCTTTGAAAAACTTCTTTACTGAGGCAACGAAGCACAGAACCGTTAACATTATTCTATAAGCAATATATGTATTTGGAAAAGAATCAAGTCTTTTTATTTGATTGAGTATTTCGATTAGATCATTTTCTTCTACTTGTATTATTTCTCTTAACACTTTTAATTCAAAAAATAAATCTAAACCATCAATATCAGAATAACTATTATGTGTTAAAGAAAGTTCAAGGTTAAGACAATACTCTTTCAAACTCTCATCATCTAGTGATCTCAATTTTTTACCACTAAATAGAAAACCAAAAATATTTTCATATGCTTCAAATTGTTGAAATCTATTTTTGAAGTGACAAAATGGCTTGGTCTACTACATATAAGAAGTAATCAACTCTAAAAGATTCTTCAAGAGACTTTGTGACTTCGTTATCAACATTTTCATCAAATTGTTTCTTTCTAAATATTACGCGTTTCTTACGAAATTTAGGTTCTATATTCATCTCAGATGCAATTTCCTTAGCAGAAATCATAGCAATTGCAAATCCTTCTTCTCTATATTTCTAAAAAAAAGAAATTAGACCTCTTAGCTGATCTATGGCAACATCAATATGCATATCTTTAGATTGTAAGCTTTTACTAATTGAATTAACCGCAAATAATATATCACACCAAATAGTCATCCCCAACAAAAAATCAAAATTTTCAAGCTCATATGTTGCTAAACAAGTAGCTTCGCTTTTAGTTTTTGGATCCTCACTAACTTCTACTAGTTTCAATAAAGCATCTCTTATTTGTGGTGCTTGAAATCTTAATGCTTTAATACTTTCAATACGACTTTCCCAACGTGTCTGTGACAATGATTTAAGAGTTAGGTTGGGTATAAAATCTTTTAAAATATTCCAACGCTTAGTAGAAGAAGCAAATAGTGTATATATACGTTGTATCACTCCAAAAAATGATATAGCTTTCGTACAAGAATTAGCCATGTCACAAAGTACTAAATTTAGATTATGACAACCACAAGGTGTATAAAATGCTCTAGGATTTACATCGAGAAGTCTTTTTTGAACTCCTTGATGTTTTCCCTTCATATTGGATCCGTTATCATATCCTTGTCCTCTTAAATTATCAATATCAAGTCCAATATTTTTTATCTCATCTATAATAACTTCAAAAATACCTTTTCCACTCGTATCGTCCACTTTTAAAAACTCAAAAAAATGTTCATTAATTTTTATTGAAATAGCTGAAATATCCACACTCCGCAATATAAAAGACATTTGCTCTTGATGACTTGCGTCTGGAGTGCAATCAAGTATGATTGAAAAGTACTTTGTTTCTTTAACTTTTTCAATAATTTTATTATGGATTTCACTTGCCAACAAGTTTATTAATTCATTTTGTATATTATGTCCAAGGTAATGATTATGGATTTTTTCATACTTAATTCGCCGAATATGTTCTTGCATAACCGGATCAAATTACGCAATCATTTCAATTAGGCTTAAAAAAATTCCATTATTTTCTTGATAAATCTTTTCATTGTTTCCCCTAAACGCCAAATTATTTTTCCCGAGAGTTTTGATTACGGCAATAATTCTTGATAGTACATTTTTCCGGCGCTCTATCTCTATTAATTTGTTCTTGCACATTTTTGTCAATTGTTTTATTTTTGTGCAATCTCATTTCTAAATCAACCCACGCAACCATATTAATAATGTGCTCGTTTGTTACTTCATGATCTTTGAGCTTAGCACTAAGATTTTTCCAATCATTACTACCTTCACTAGCTAGTTTACTGTTACAAGTACTAGAAGTTGTACTAAATAATTTACAACAAAAACAAAAGACTTTATCTAAATCTTTTGAGTAAACTAACCATTTTCTTTCATGTCTTTCCCCATTTGCCAATTTTTGAATATAATGTGTTGTAGAAAAATGTCTTGAGTATTTATCCTTTGGAAAATTTATGTCAGTTATTCTAATTGGTCCCTTTTCTACTAATAGATCTCTCAACTTTGTGTCTATAGTATCCCATTGACTTGGATCGTATAAATTTTTAGGGATGCAATTATTTAAATTATTCAAGAGTTTTTGAGTTTCTGGAACTATATCAGATCTCTCATTAACTTCTTCTATATTTTCTTCTTGAATGTTATTATCATCTAACTCAACTCTATTAGTGACTTGTTCATTTGAAGAACATCCTCCTATATTTTCCGAATCAATATTTTTATTATTAGTTAAATATCTATCAAGTGCTCCTTTTTGGGATTTAATAAATTCTTCAGCTTTTCTCTTTCTCTCTTTTTGCACAACCGGATTCATATTTTCTAGTTGACATATTTAAACTGAATAAATTCTAATAATAACTAAAGCAAAAACATATACTTATGAAATAAGAATATCAACAATGACAAATTTTCAATGAAATATAAGATAAAGTTAGAACAATAAAACCTGGTTCAAGAATTTGATAAGTTGATATAATGATATCGGAATAGTGTTGCGTTGCTTGATAATTTGAAGAAGACGTCAAAAAGTAAATCTTTGATCTTTTGTAAACACTATGTTTTGCAGTAGAATTTTTAAGAGTGTAGGAGAGTTGAGAATTTTTAATAATAAAAGAGTAGAAGAATGATGAAAGGAAGAAGAAATACATAGATATGAACAATAGAATAGTTACCCAAATAAATAAGAATAATATCAAATCTACAATTACCTAAAAAAATGTTTACATTCTCCCAATTTTAGTGCAATGTTACAATTAATCCCCAAAAAAAAAAAAAAGAAGTTATACTTTTTTCCCAAAAATATTCCCAAAATGTGGGCCCCACTCTCGTAACAAAGGAAGATGTTACTTTTTACTTTTACCCTAATATATAAAGTCAAACGTAGTACACTACACTTCTTTTTTCTTTTTTTTTTTTTGTTTTTAGTGTGTATATATATAGGGACTTAAAAAAAGTGGGGCCCCCAAAAAAGTGGGGCCCTAGGCCATTGCCTCACTTGCCTTGTTATTCAGCCGGCACTGAATCTATAAGCAAAGCAACCATTAAAGAAAGTAATGATTTCCCAGTTGAAAAATATTAGTGGAGACTTCAGCAGGGTAGTCTGCGCACTGCCTTCTCGAAAAATTCAAATTTTGACCAATTTCTCTTTATAGCACTTCTGTTTTGCATACCGCATTTGGCCTTCTGAGAATTTGTGTAACATTCAGAACGATTTTTCTTCTCCAAATTTTCTGTTTTCCCTTCAGACAATTATCAAAATACATCATTGTAAAGAAATAGATTACTTTTACTATCCAATTTTCTCATGGAAAATGACCATCACATCTCAATTACTCTAATATTGTAAATTTCAGGGGAAACTTCTATTACAACTTTTTTGACACATGAACGACAGCCTTCACCACAAGCCATAATGATACTTGTCCCATGCAACCAACATGTTACCAGGAGTCAACAATTTGTTTTAAAACTCAGCAAACAAAATCTTTCCAGCTTAACTACAAGAGCTTTTGTTTTAAATAATTTTAGAACAATATTTTTGGGGGTCTAAACCTCAGTTTTTTGGCCATGAATGGAACCACCAACAACTTCACCATATGTATGTACCATGCAAGAATTTAAGTTCCACTTAATTATGGGCTAGTATGTTATGTCAAATGTCGATAAATCATTCCAACTTAAGTGAAGAAACATGGTGAGAGAAAGAAGCTATAAACAAAGGTAAAAATTAAGAATATGCAAAAATGGACTCCAATTGAATATGCAGAGCAATGTGCAACCAAAAACTTAAAGGAATACCATATAAGCATAATTATAATCAGTCCATTGCTTCACATCTCCTAATTTTGTACTTTTGTCTGCATCCAGAAAATCTACAACAATGGTTCACTTTCACCATTCTCAAACCATAAGCCGATATCGAGCAGGCTATATAGAAAATTGTGGATTGTTCAGTAAGGTCCAAACTGCAGCATTCTGCCTTTATCTTTGCCAGCAAGCAGATTCTCAATGAAATCACTGCATTTGTAGTCAATTTAAGACCTTAGAACCAAGAAAATGCTTTCTCATACTAATTGACTAAACAATAACGTTTTGCTGAGTACTGGAGCAAGATCACATAGTTATAAGATATTAAGATAAATTAGACTGTTGACATTCAAACTTAACTTGGAATGTGCAAAGATTGTTAAGAATAGGGGACAGGGAAAGGCCAAAATATTTGGAGTTGTATGTAAACACTCTTGGAAACTATATAGCAATGTATTTTTTTCTCCTGGAAATTCAACTTTCGAAGGTTGTTTTTTATCCCTGTAATCAAGAAGAAAGCTAAT
>NC_081352.1:46805661-46838469 GCF_029784015.1 Lycium ferocissimum
AAAGGTGATATTGAAACAAAACTATCCTTTATTGATATTATCCCATTCTTTACTCCTTTACCAAATGCTCTATCAAAGATTGTATACTGCCAGTAGAGTTCCATCCTAGCACAGTATGACACAACATCAAGAATAGATAAGTGCATAAATAAATTAGTACTAACACTAATTCAGAAAGTATTATTATATTCAATTTAAATCTTAATATTTCGGTATACATATATAATGTTTATGTTGTTATATTGAATACAGTTATATAGGTGCTTAACCACTCTTTGATTGCATTAAATTATATTGAGCTAACAAATGTCTAACCATTATCCTGTTTTTCAATGCAATATATTCAATAACAAAAAAATTATAAAATTAAAAGAAACAAATTATATAAATACAATCATCAAATATTTTGATCGATGAACTTCAAATATCATAATTAAGTACAAACAACTCGAAAATACAATATGATTAAAAAATAAGAATACACTATAATTCATAGAATATTCGATAAAAGTTATCTTATATCAAAAGAAGCTCTCTTTTCATTCGTCCCATTAAACAATTCATTAAATGGATTCAACCACTTGAGATAATTAACGACATCAAGACCCTGAGTGTTTTGTATAATTTAGTAGTTGGAGCTATTAATAATTATGTATAAATATTTAAGAGGGCTTTTATGTTCTTCAACCGAAAAGGAAACCCCTTAAAATCAAAATAACCAAAATAAACTATAGATGCTATAATAATATCCCAATTTGAAGTTGAAATATAATAATTATCCGTAATTATATTACATACAACACAGTCATATGGCAATTATGAATATTGCACAAAGAGAGAAGGGTTTAAAAAAATCATTTTTCAAATGGTTACAATTTCTTTTTCAAGGTTTCGCCAAAAAGAGAGAGAGAACAAAGAAAAAGAGAATTCACCTCACCACCGCTTCACTGGAAAAGTAGATCCAGATCTTTAAAATTTCAGCCATGAAGCATGATTAAAAATATTGAAAAACATTTGATCTATGTAAACCTCTCCTTCTGTTCAGCCTGCTAATACCATATTCCCTATCATTCGATTAACTCCTGCAATTAATTTCTTATTTAATGTCATCACTTCTATAATGTAATGACTGGAAAATGCCTAAAATATCAAATTCATTAGTGATAATGATCATATAAACAACTTAAACTTTCAAATTAACCAATGAAGTTAATTAATATGACAAAGCCTACCTAATTCATATTGGGACACTGCGAGGACAAAAAATCTCATTACATTGTACACAGAATCAGATTGCACCTGAGACTGCAAAATGATTGTTGACGCACGAAATCAACAATAAAAAAACCTGAAACTTTTCAAAAGAAATGAATCATAAGATTAGCAAAGGGATAAGAGCAATATCCAAAAGTGTGAATTTGCTTGCGTATTTGAAGATGCCGATGCCTTTGATTGTGGTGTAGTGCACAAATATAGGGACGTGGGGATTTTTTTTTTGGAAAATATGGGAAAGAAATGTCAATCATATTCTGCTCAATAAAAAGGAAGAGCGTAATGTGCTATACAAATTAAACATTACCTTATCCAAATAAGGCCACACGAGTTCGATCATTTTATTAAGGCAATCAAGCTGCATGTACAAATGCAGTTAAGAGTAAAAGGTTGTTATGCAAAAAAAAATCCTTCTATAGTTTTTGTGCAGTTAGAAATAAAATGACAACATTACGCGATCATAATCTTGATTTTTAACCCAGAGTGGTATCTAAGGGAGCAATCGTTGCAGGGTTTCATGTATGTTGCTCCGCCAAGGGCCGAATATATCAAGATGCTGAAAAGAGAAAAGCCCAAGTAAGATTATTTGTAGTCTAAAGCGTTTTTCTTTCCATCCAACTTGCTGATATTGATGCGATGAAGTAACATGAAACATATACTGCAAGGCTAGGCCATATACTCCAAAGTTTGAAAACTAACTTATAAACTGAAAAATAGAGATAAGAATGGAGAGCTGAAACAAATGTTTATGAACCATGTGTGACATACTTGAAACAAATGTTTATGATGTTTATATATTTTTTTGGATCGGTCTTATTACATACTAAGATGTATTTAGTCTGACTACTTCATTAGTGACTATTTCTTCAAACAGTATACAATTCTTTATACTCCAGGGTCAATATCACAATAAGAACATGCAACACAAACCTGACGATTATTGTGGACGTACTCCAAAAATGAAGAAACCTCTGAAAAGCGATTTGATGTTCATTTGATGTGCATGACCTATAATCTTTTCGTTCCTTCTAAAAAACTTGTATGACTTAAAAAATTATATACTAAGAAGATATAAGCTTATGGAAAACAACATCAGTTTGTTTACTTTGAACTATATAAGACGTGATCATCTAACGCCTTGATCTTTTATGCTTTATTTAAATGTCAAACACCACTTTATTTAATGTTAATGTTGATTTTATTCCTTTACCCCACTAAAAATCTAAATTATTAGGCTCTTTGTTTTAGTCCTTTACTGTTAGTCTTTTCTGTTATGACCTAATATGTTTCACAAAAATAGTTTTAGTTGGAATATCTAAATGCTTGCAAATCTAATTCCTAATCCTCCTAATTTGGATTTATCAGATACTCTCCTCTTAATAGATACAGAAAAAAGCTTATGATATTTTAATTGAATTTTTTTCCATTTAATTTTTTGCCTATTGTCCAAATAATCTCATATTGTATTCTAATTATGATATTAAATTAATCCATAAGATAAACAGAGAAGCTCGTTGTCAAATAAATTGTTTTAGCATCAAAAGAATATAAGTGTGCCTCATAGAAAGCAAGGCACTACATAACAATACATAACATATCAAAGCTTAAAACTGTTTCTAAACACAGAAAAAGAAACACCAACCAATCAGCTCCCCAAAATCCTGAATTCTGAATAATTTTATGAAAAAAATCAATAAAAAATGGAGCATACAGGGAACATGTTAATAACAAACACATATATAGGTGTGCTTAACAAAGGTCTTAAACATCACAAATTTAAAAATTGTTCAAATGAGATCTTTAATAGTTGATGCTAGCCCAGTGAAACAATTTTTTAATTAGACAACCAAAAAATTTCTTAATATTAATTAACCAAAAATTTTCATTATATTAATCAACCGAACAATTTCACTGTTCAAATAAGATCTTCAATATTTGATGCTAGCCGAGTGAAACAATTTTCCAATCAGCGGATTCAACAAAATCACAAAACTTTGATCAGCATAGCCCATATATAAAAGCCAACCAAAAAATATCTAAATATTAATCAACCAAAAAAATTCATAATATTAATCAACCAAAAATTTTCTTAATATTAATCAACCAAAAAACCTTTCTTGGTAAAAACAAAACTAAGCGGGCTTAACCTCTTCAAAGGCCAACTTTTAGTCACAAACAACACATCTTGGTTGTTAAGGAAGCAACTGTTCCACATTAATGTAGACCTCACAAAATTTAGCTAAGTAAAAACATCCATTAGAGTTGTAAAGGGCAAAAAAAGGCAAAATATATATGATGTAGACAATCGGTCTATCCTAATGCAAACATTAGTGGTTGCTTCCCACGCTTCAAATCCGTGACCGTTAAGTCACACGTAGACACTCCTTAGAGTTGTGTTTCCAAAATAAAAGACTTCAAAAATAAACTCAAACATAGTGATATATTTTAGAAGCTTTCATTAAAGCAGCAAACTTAAGAAAGACACAAAATGTCAAAATTAAGTTGAATGTATGTATACCATCAACCCATAATTCTCTACAATTTGTGTTGAAAGACAGACAATTTCGCGTAGTTCGAGATCATCATTTCCTCGTAATTCTATCAGATTTTAGCAATTATGTTAGTAGGAGTTTGTTACTTTCTTGCTACTAGGGATAAGGCATCATTACCCCCCTCACCTAGTAGCGTTTTGCTACAAATGTCTATTTCATTTAAAACCGGAATATTTTACACCCGCACCATGAACATAAACATGAATGATCATTTTTTTAATACCTTGAAAGAAAAAAAAGAGAAAAAGAACAAAATTTATAAAACCCGTTTGGAAAATAAAAAGAAAAGTGAATTAAAAAACTGATTTTTCTTTTTTAAAAAATTTATTTTTAAACTTTTTTAAAAAAAATTAAAATGAAATTTAAAAAATGATTTTTCTTTTTTAAAAAATTTATTTTTTAAAAAAAAAAAAAAAAAAAACTGAAATCGCAATATAAAATGTTTTTCTTTTAAAAAGTTTATTTTTAAACCTTTTAAAAAAAAAAAAAGATAGTAATTAAAAATCGTACTTTAAAATATGGAAAAATGGATTTGTTAATAATCAAAGCTATTATTTTTTTTAAAATGTCTTAAAAGATCTTGATTTTCATGATTTCATTTTCTTAGACACTTTTATTTTTCTAAAATCCGGAAAAAGTGTTTTTCTTGTCAAAATTTGAAAAAAAAACTCATTTTTTATAAAATTTTGAAAAAATTAATTATTTTTTTAAAATGTGAAAAACTATATTTATATTCATATTTTAAGACCAAATATTTAAGAAAAAATTAAGTTTTTTGTTTTTATGTTTACCACTTCTCAAAGAGAGTAGCACACTCTCAAGACTATTACGATTTCAGTTTAGGGGGTGATACAAACATTAGGTAAGGTGTGTAGAAAAAATCTCTATTTTGGTGAAGATGACAAATTTATTAAGAAAATTCTATTTCAACGATTTTTTTTTGTGAACATAAACATGAATGATCAAATACCTTGAAACGAAAAATAAGATGTAATTTGAAGATAAAATGCAATTTTCTTAGATTCAAGACTTTGGAACATAACATTAATGAAGATAATCTTATTAATTCATAAAATGTCCTACGTAACCTAGATAGTGAAAATCGTATAACAAAATGTATTTCACTAATCACTATGATCTATTCTACGTTACTTGGACAAATAGAATCAATCAAGACACAATATTGCACATGATATTGAATTGATTTAGGTTTCTTTGTTTTTGCTATATTTTTTGGTGAAGTGACAAATTTATTAATCGAAACAATATCTCTCTTTCATTGATGATTTGACTTTTTTTCTTCAATTTCGGAATCATGTGTTCTTATTAATTCATAGTTCGATGTGTGAAAAATATACATACCCTCATACTATCTCTATTCTCCTCTTTAAAATGTTTTCCCTTATATGATATTAATTGATTTCTGTTATTTAGTATTTTAGCTTAATTAATCAAAACAATCCAATTGTAATTTTGAATTATTATAAAGTATAAATATCTAAGTTTTTTGTTACCTCGTAAAAATCAAAAGTCAACCATTGTTTGTTTTTAGCCCTATATGTATATCCATTAAATATTTAGCTTCAAAAACTTTATCTTTGAATTATAATTTTCTTGTAATTAATTCTAAATTATTATTTGTTAGTAAATTTCAATATTACATTTCATTCAAATGTCAAAGGATAAGAGAACTTATTACTGACATTGTAATATTAAAGAACAATATTAATTAATTAGGATAGGAGATGATGGGTATCATTCATATCAATAAAATGACTTTGGATATCTATCAACACCATGGGTAGAAAAAGAAAAGGAGTAATAATAGAGCTTACTCATGTTCTTCGAGCCCACATCCATAAAGATACTTTCCGCTACTTTTCTTGTGCAAGTGAACATCACTATCCATGGTTTACAAATCTATTAGTATGCTACAGATATATGGGTAGATATATGGTGCATAGAAACTTCCCTGAGAAAAATAGTAGAGGAAATAGCGTAAAAATTACATATTTAACAAAATGCTTAATTTAGACTTATGTATAGTCCATCCAAAATCATGATGCTCTTAAAATTACATATGTTGAAGGAGAAATCACCAGGGATCATGACATCAATCAACAATGCTTCTCACTGGAAAAAAAAATATGAATTCTCCGGAAAAAAACTGACGCTGAAATATTCTATTCCATAATCACATTTTGCTCATGTACCAAATAAAAATTCATCATACGTTGTGTTGCACAATTCAGCATTCTTTATTTTTAAAATTGAATTATGAAATGAAACAACAATATAATGGCATGTAATAGTCATAGAAGCCAATCATTATTATACTTCAAGTTCGGCAATGCAAGATTAGTAAGGATTGTATTTGAGTACGGAGGATGAATATATTGTTGGTTACTAAAGACTTTAAGATCAGTTTTTGAAGGAAGTGGGAGGCTGCACGTTGTTTAAGGAAAGCTATTCCTTGGGTAAGTGCATGCAGTTATCACAAATTGCATTATTTTAATTGGTGATTTTTTAAATACTTTTTTTTTTTAAATGAATAAACTAAGGTAGTAACAGATTATTCTCCATAGCTCATATTTGTGGATAAATATTATTGCTATAAGTTAGGAGCAAAACGTGGAAGTTGCTTGGCTATATCTTGGGGATTTCATTTTTCGGATTTAAATTCACATTTTTAAATTTAGATCTTAAAAAATATAGATATTTAATTATTTTTAAAATTTATATAGGCAACTGCTCCAAACGTGCTTCATTTGACGGGGTGTGATGGTGAGCAGGAAATGGGGGAAGTGGGGGTGATAAGTTGGTGTTTTTTTTTTTTTTTCTCTTTTCTTTTCCACATTAGTCAGTGGTTTCTAAGTTTCCAGTTTTGTTGCAATATTGCAATTAACTGCCCCAAACGTGTTAAGATGTTGAAATGTGGTTTCTATGTTTTTAAAATTGTAATTATCTTTAAATTAAAATTTAAAATAATAACCAATAACTAATTATTAACTAATTAACTAATTTTTGTCCTAAAACTATCCTCTTTTTAATAATATATAGATATAGATTTAAAAACAACAACAACTAATCATTAACTAATTTTGTCCTAAAACTACCACATGTCATAATCCTATGCTGCTACTTGTCAAAATCCTAGGCCAAGCTGTCACGACCCGACTAGGTGCCATGACGAGTACCTGGCGCTGACCACCGAGCACCACTCATTCTGTTACTCATCCTACTTTCATTCGTTATTCTCATGTTTACAATCATAGGAAAACCATTTTCATTGGAAACATAATTACCTTTATATACATAAGCCCTCGTGGCAGCAAAAAAATAATATACAAAATATACATCGAGGGTCACATAACATCTGCTACCCACATACGAGTATCTACGAACCTCTAACTAAACTACTGAAGTCATGTAGATGGGACAGGACCCCGCTATATCCAAGTATGTACACGAAAGAATATATCAGAACTGCACCTCCGGAATATGGAAGTGCTCCTGTGCAAGCTGATCTGACTCCTAGGAAGCTGGGTCGTCTCCCTGTCTACCTGTGGGCATGAACACAACGTCCAAGGAAAAGGGCGTCAGTACGAGCAATGTACTGAGTATGTAAGGCATGCATCATAATATAATAAAGAAACAGGAGAATAAAAGATAAAGAGATAACTGTGACAACTTGCCTCTTAAGGCGGAGTCATGCATGCAAGCTTATAAAGTAAATATCATCATACCATATATTGCTGCGGAACGTGCAGCCCGATCCATATATCATCATATATTAGTATGTTGCCAAAGAACGAACGGCCCGATCTATTACCCATATATCCCGCGCCCGGGCATCCCGCGTTCGGGACGATATCATAATATACCAGCTGATCAGGTGGCTATGCGTCTATAGCGCCTCACCTTTTCCCCTATCCCCTTATGTACATACACACACACACACACACACACAAATATATATATATATATATATATATATATATATATATATATATATATATATATATATATATATATATATATATATTACACATCATAGGTAGCATGCATGAGGGCCCAAACAAAAGCTACACTTAATCGGAGTGACGTAAGGTCGTGAACCTCTGATTTCATTATGGCGTTATCCTCATCGCTATGTCCCACCTTGAAGGAATGAATATCATGAGGTGAGACATCACAAAGAATATCATCAATGGAATCATAAGCGTAGAAGTATCAACATCATGGAAACATCATCCTCTTTACTAGCATAAAAACATATCTCATGAGGAGTTTTTTTATAACCTTTAACTTTCGTCTTTTGGGGATGTAAGAAGGTCATGGGAATGTAGACAAGAGATTATAATACAAGAGTCATGCCTTGAAAGAAGGGACGAGCCTTACATACCTTTATATGTCCTTAACGATGTCGACTAATAGCTCTCCTTCCGGGCTCACAGTTCTACATATAAAAAGGGTTCGTACAAGGATTAGATTGTTGGAATATACTTAAGTTTAAACTAAAGCGACTAAGGCTAACGAAAATCGGGTAACATCTTCCTTTGTTTATTCAACTTTCTCCATGTCATATATCAACTCCCAAACATCTATAACAACATTCACAACATTGTAAGCAATAATCTTCATTCACCTACATTATTCACCATTCCCAATTTCACTTCAAATCATTCATAACCATGGTCATAGTACACTATTACACTTACTCGCATATAATGTTCATTCTATGCCCTTGATATCATTTATAACATAATCATCATCAGACTACATCAAGAATCATGACTCATTCCAAGCTACTACTCGAAAATGCTATTATCCTTACATTTATGACTCATTTCCTATCTCCTTCTACAATCCAAGTCTTTCAACCTCTCAATACTTTAAACAACATGGAGTGATCATAAACTTACCTTTAATAGTGTGGGAATGAGCTTTAAGTGGAAATACTTCACTTGAGCAAAACCCTAGCTTCAATCCAAGGAGATTTCTTGACTTGCACAAACCCTAGAGAGTATCCTCACCCTTGATTCCACAATTTCTTGGTATTTACTCCTTAATTTCCCTTGGATATGTGATAATATAATGAAAGAATTTTTCTAGAACCTTCAACACTTAGAGAAATAATGAAATCTGAAATTTTAGGGTGTGACTCGTCTATTTATAGCTAGAACTGGAATATTCCAGATGAACGGTTCGACGAGCGGGTCGACGGTCACGTCAACGTGTCGACGATCCGTCTACTTGCTTCTGTAGATCAGCAGCTACAGAACCGTATCGACGTCGTCGATCGACGGCCCGTCGATGTGTCGACGGTCCGTCGAAGTATCTCGTCGATCAGTTTCTGCAGATCAGAATTCTCAGAGCATAACGACGGCTCATATCGACGGCCCGTCGACATGATCGACGATCCGTCGAAAATGTCTGGTGCCTGCAGATTTTTCCTGAGTCTGCTCAGCCTGCGTCAGTTCAATCCGTTCAACTTCTAATCTTGCGATATACCTGGAATACCCGCTAGTACCTCCATTCATGGGGTAGGATGCTTAGTATCTCAATACTCGGGTATAAATTTCCATTTCAAGGCATACTTGACTAGGAAACCGTAAGTTCTTCCCACCATGAAAGCGAGAGGTGTAACACAAGCTATCCTCTTTTTAATTATATATAGATATAGATTGTGAATCAATTTCCATTAATTGACAAATGGCATATTCTCATAGAGACACTTGGCGCAATGACAAAGCTAAAGTTCTTGATATTATATATAGACTGCATGTCTCGCCATAATCTCATAGTAATATAGATTCTCAACAATGTTATCCAATATTATTTAGAAGAAAACATTAAGCAAAAAGTATCTATTGTTACGAACAGAATACTCATGTTGAACTGAGATACATCAGGAGCAGCAGGTGAGATCACGAGATAAGATTTATATAACTTCATTCTGAATGCAATTTTTTATTCTTCACTCTTCTCCTGACTTCTCTCTTAAATTTAAAACATTCATAAGCATCAGCAAGTATGTATTAACCATTTAACACGACCCAAAAACTTTGAGACGAAGAAATTATAATAGGATTGCAAAAAACCATCAAAATTACCTCTCGATTATTCCTCTAAATTTATCACATACTATTTTTTTAATCTCACAACTCCTAGACATGTCCCTAGCAGTCATATGTAACTTCCATAATCAATTGCGATTAATTAATAGACAACGTCAGAGAATATTTTTTTACATTCCCATATCATTCTTCATTTAGTTTTTTTTTTTTTTTGGGAGAACAATTCATCATTCTGGATGTTCTTTTTCTCACGCAATTAAATTGGCTAAATGAATCTCTCATATACTTTCTGAAAGAAAATGAAACATTGCACAAATACATAGTACAGGACGAAATAAAAGTCCATCATCAATAGTTTAGCCCTCTTTAACATAAATACAGCCGGTTGATAAAAATCAGAAAACAGAGTGCACACATTCCATGCGAAAATTGCATTACAATGTGTCGCACTCACTAACAAAGCATAATCCAAACCTAAAACTGCAATGTGGAAATCAAACAACCCCCAAATCTTAGGCAAAGACAAATAAATTCCGAGAACGCTATGGAATACATTCAGATCCGGCAACAAACTCAGAAACCATAATACATAAATTATCCAAGAAAGGAGAAAAACTATATTTACCTGTGGGAGGAGAAAAAATTATATTTACCTGTGGGTGATCCTCATTAACTTTTCTGCTGGAGAACAATTCACTCTTTTGGATCTTCTTTTTCCCGCACATATACTACAATGAAGATCGGGATTAATAACCCAGTTGTCCTTCCTCCACCATTACTGCCAGCCCCTTTCTTGCCTTTCACCTTCTCACTGCCACCATCTAAATTAAGATAAAAAGGAGCATTGATGTAAAAGAAAAGAAGAAAGTCATCACCTTTCTTAATATAGTTCTATCAAATTGAATTAATTGCATAACCTTAATTAAACTGATATCCAAAAAAGTTAATTTTCACTCTAAGTAATTAATATGCTAACCTACTTATTACATCAATAAACATCATTCACGAGTCATGGTTACAACAACTTGTAATAAACCTTCAGCACAAACTATCACAAATCACTACCCAAATTAGATCACAATATTAAATTAAATAAGCAAAATAAATAAATAAAAACTCTAAAATTTTATCTTGTATGATAGAGATCGTGATTGATGGGAGTAAGAGGAATCTGAGCGGCATTATAATTTATGTTGACGAACAAAGAACACAGAATAATAAACACAACTCCAAACAAGACCAACACCAACTACAAAAATTTCGGAGACAGACACCAACATCCGGCGTTTGTTGTTTGATTCAACCCTAGATCTCTCTTCACACATCACATACTTTGATGTGAACATGCACTCCCTCACTTCTCTCATTCTTTCTCCCTCATAATTCTTCATTATTTCTGTAACACCTCATAAAATCCGTACTAAACCATATTCATGACTCAGGAGGTTAGAAACCCAAGAAGGAGAGTGTTGGAATCGAAAATATGTTTCAGTTCAGAAAATCCCGCGTTACGCTTCAAGGGACGGTCCGTAACGTGTGTTACGGTCCGTCATTCATACCGTAACAGGTACGCTTGAAAAATCACCGTCTTGTAACTTTTGGACCAAAGGACGGTTCATCGTTACGGGCCGTAACACAGAAAACCCCACGTTACGCTTCAAGGGACGGTCTGTAACGTGTGTTACGGTCTGTCATTCATACCGTAACAGGTACGCTTGAAAAATCACCGTCATGTAACTTTTGGACCAAAGGACGGTTCATCGTTACGGACCGTAACACGTGTTACGGCCCGTAACGTGTCACCGTAACCCAACCTCAAAACTTAGTAGCTCACTGGAAATTTCACACGCGTTACGGTCCGTAACAGTGCCGTGACTGAGACTATTAAAAGACGTGAATTTCAATTTTATTTCATAAGTCTCATTCCTCTAAAGCCCTAGCACGAAAGTTCCCTCCTCTCAACTTCTCCAAGCATCAAGGTAAGCAAGTTCTACCCATTCCAATCAAATTCTATCGTGTATTTAGATAATCTAAGATAGAATTCATTATTTTTAACCTAGGGTTTTCATGAAAACCCACAGATAAGTTTTGAGACACAGGCTTTTGGGTTCTTCTCAGAATTCAGAATTTTGGATTGAGGATTGGGAAGCAAATAAGGTATGTGAGGCTAACTATCTATGTTAGGGAATGTTCATGATTCTCCCTACGCCTCATTCTTCATACTTATCAGTAAATTGACTCAAAATACAGTTTAGCCCTAGTTTTTTGAATAGTTGTAGAACTGTTATCTTCTAGGCTTATAGTTTCAGAATTAGTTCATGGTTATCATTTTGAATATCATAAACTCAATACGTAATCAATATAGACTTGTGAATTGTATCTCATGAGTCTCAGTATGAATATTTAGAATTATTATGAACGATTAGTTTCGTCTTCAAAATCGATAATCGCATCATGTTATCGGTTATATCTCGGTCTCGCGTTCGTTATTGAATACATCGTATTAGGGCATTAGGCCCACGTATATGGACCTAAGGTCACAATTATGTATATGTATACTTAGGCATCATGCCACGATTATGCATATTATTATTATTGGACCTAAGGTCACGGACGATAACGGTGTTATTCATTATTCGGGGCAGGAGTATCCATATCTTTACTTCTGTTTCGGTCCGATTGTCGACATTTCGATGCCGTTTCGAGTTCAGCTTATTATTTCTTTCGGGCTTTACATATTAGTACAATTCCGATTACCGACGTCCCATTACTCGGGGCACTGCATCTCATGATGCAGATACCGATACACAAGGTGCAGATGCAACTCGCTAGGAGGCTTTCAGATTCAGCTAGTCAATGGTGAGCCTCAGTTCTCCGAGGCCCTATCTTTATCTTTATATTCGGTCAATTAGCAGACAGTATTTCAGTATAAAGGCATGCCGGAGGCCTTGTACCGGTAGTCAGTCAGTGTTTCCTTACTCAGTAGAGGCTTCATAGATTACAGTCAGTCAGATATTTCAATATTTTGTTGGATTATTGAGTTAGCCCTTTTGGCAACTACTTATTCAGTATTGCAGACTTTTAATATTACTTCCGCTCAGATATATTTCAGTCAGTTATTCTCACTCGATTAGCATGTGTTTATCATACTTAGATATCAGTATACCACATGTTGATCCAGCCAGTTGGTTCACTCGGTCACATGCAGACAGGCACCGAGTGTCGTGTTACGCCCAGGCCATGGTTCGAGGCGTGACAATTTCCCTCACACATTTCTGATCTTCATAAATTTGGGATGACGTTAAAGGTGCAAGTATATATTTTCTTGTATTTAGCACAAGAGAAACTCTATTCTTTCTCCTATCATTAATTGCATTCCTATTAAACTATCATGGCCGCCAAAGCATGATATGACAATCTTGCATTGAAATTTACCTCACAAAGAGCATTATCGGAATACCTCCCAAAGGTGAAACAAATCATACATTGCTTAGTCACCCTAAGCGCACCAAAATTATTCAACAACTGCCCTAGTCATGTGATTGATGCATCCAGAGGCGGATCCAGGATTTGGAGGTTCCGGGTGCCACACCATCCAAATAGGATAAACGAGTCGGTTTGTTCGATTTTGGGTTACGGTTCAGGTTATTTATCTTTTTCGATTTATTTAATAGTGTTCTCTTCTAGATATTCTGAGATTAAAGAAATCTAAGCAGTCTAAAAAAAATTGTAGGAACAGGATGCCTTATTCTCTAAAACTTAGAGAGAAACAGATTTTTCACGTTAAAATCCTTACCTGTATAAACCATCTAATATCGTTACCTCAATATCTTCATCCTCCAATGTCTTTGTGTGTTGTCGCAGATACAAAGTTGAGAAAGAATCAAGAATTGTTGCTTTAACTCAATCATCTTCACTTAGCGCAAACATCGGTGAAAGATCACAATATCCTTTAAATTTTATCATAATATTATTTATCTTTATTACTTAATATTTATGTGATATTTTAAAATTTAGTCCTCATTGATATGGGATATGCACGCAACGCGTATATCAAAAGATTAATACTTGAGAAAGAGGGAGGAAAAAAAGGTCAAGAATTAATTAAAGCAAGTAAAGAAGAATTGAAGAAAACAATAAAAAATGAAAAAGGATAGAGCTGATGCGTGTAATTAGCAAAGAAGCAAAAGAGCAAGCTAAAAAATATGTCTTTTGAGATTCGAACTCAAAATCAATTGTGTGGTATGGTATGCCCTTTCGCCTGGCACCATTCCCTCTTTTGTTAGTATGGGTGGCAAGATCAATATATATTGAATTTTGTATACATATGCACATACATATACGAAATTTCTACCGAAGTGTCCGGGTGGCGTGGCATCCCCAGCCCTCCACATAAATCCGCCCCTGGATGCATCTAAGTTCCAACTTCTCCACCACGCACGAAATCACTACATTAGCATCCCTTCACTATCAATAATCATAAAGCAAATTTTACCCTTTATCCCACACCTTGTACGAAATATATTTTTCCTCTTTAAATCAGCTACAGTAACATTCATATCCTCCTATCGTGTGGTCATCGATTTTTGATGGCTCTCCTCGTGTCGGCCATGTTCATCGGATTCGGTGGATTGAGGGAAACCTTTTTCGAATCAAGTCAGGCAGTAAACACTCTGAGCGCATTGCTAAAATTTATTTTGAATTCCAGCTTCAGTATCCTTTCTCGGTTAAAGACATCTTGAAAAAAGAAAAACAAAGAAAGAAATCTCGTAATTTGACTTTTTCCATCTATTAACTTCATCCTCTCTTGCCTTTTCCACTCAAATTACTACCCTTGGTTGGTTCCTTTAAAATTTATATATAAACCCTAGTAGTCAACCTTTTAGAAGTAAGTTGTAGAAACAAACAGAATTTACCAATTTCCAGACGAATTGGTTTGATGAGACAAGAAAAAGACGAAAAAATGAGATCTCTTACCCTCTTTCGGCTAACTTACCTAATCCATTTTTATTTCTCTTTGCCCTTTTAATGGTCTGATCATTTGACAGAAAATTATGCTCTATATATGTCAGCAATCAAAATCTTCATAGTCAATTTCTCAAATTTGGTCGACAAAATTCAATCATCAATATCACTATGTCCAAAAAGTGAAAATAGGGAAGTTAGATAAATTGAAAATCCATAAGAAGGAATGGAACACTGCAAGTAATTTATATAATAACCTCGCCCTAAAAGGCAGCTTTTATTTGTCAATTTATTTTGATATAATACAACCTTTACACCTATATATGGAGCAAATCACAATCATTTTGAATGGCATGATTCTGCCATACAAAAGAAGAGGAACTAATGTGTACATAACTAGGTCTAATTAGTAAAACTTCTAAAACGAATCATTTTCTTTTCAAGCTCCATCTTTCCAATTAAATTGGAATCTAAGCAGTTGCAATCGGATCAGTTTTCACATCTGCTTCCATGGCCTTCATGGTTTCAAATCTTGGCTCTTTGGCCTGAAACTTGAGTCCAGCATATAACTTCATGTAATCATCAAACACAAATTTTGGGTAAACTTGTTTGCTTTCCTCTTCCTCTTTTTCAACCAAAGTTGGTGCTGGATAGATTACTGCATCATTTCCTGGATTATAAAACGAAGCTAGTGACATTCGAGTCCCATCTGTCTGAGCAATCACTCTGTGCATCACACTCTTGTATTTTCCGTTGGTGATCACCTGTTTTTTTCATTTGACGATAAATACTTAAGTAACCTTCTAGTATATAATTCTACGTTTTGACAAAAAATAACTGACACATAATACGTGTTTAGGATGACAAAAGTCAAATTCCACATTCTGACACAAAATCTTGTCCTCTTATATTACCAAATTAATCTTTTTATAAAAGAATAACTTTTGTCGTATCAAATGTAATTTTTTTTCTTTTTTTACCTCGAGTTGGTCGCCAAGATTAACCACAATAGAGTGGCGCATGGGAGGAACATCGATCCATTGCCCGTCTTTGAGGAGTTGAAGGCCGCTCACTTTGTCATCTTGGAATAAGTATTATGCCACCGGCGTACGTGTGTGCGCGAGTCCCTTTATCAAATCGGGCTTGGGGCATGGTGGGTAATTGCTCACCTTAGTCCCAAAATTGGGACCTTTTGATCCATAAAATGCCTTTTTCAAGTAACCCTTTTCAAGCCCAAGATTTTCACAGAGCAGGTCCAGTAACTCCTCAGCCAACTTCTCAAGTCTTTTAGCAAAATCTCTCATGACCTCTCTGCATTATTTTGGGGCAACATTGATAAGAAACTTTATTAAGTACTATATATCTTTATGCCAGTGTATCTTACATGTGGGGAACACCCCCAAAAAATAAAAGAATAACAGAGGTGTAATGTGCTTTGCATGTGAAGTTAGGTACAGTATTGTCCTTCAACTTTTCAAGAACCTCACATTTCACAAGCTTGAGATCTCGGAGAGTTAGTGCTGGAAAAGTTACTGATGTTGTAATATTCCATGACATGAAATTGTAAAAGGTCTATGTTAAGTTTAACTTTTTTATATTCTAATGGTGTAAAGGTTTTTGCACAATTAGGTCACTTATGAAATAAGGATTTAAGCTATATATACCGACGATCTACCTGTATTTGTCATCAAGGTCGGGCACTTGAGAGATGTTAGAAGCAGGAAGATGGCGCAAGAAGAAATTGCTTTCCCAATCCAAATCAGTGACCTCAGCTTGCACTGCTTCAAGACCTTTGCTGGCAACCAATTCTTTAAACCTCTGTTCCATGCACTTCTTGTAATGTCCCTTTGTCAATTTCTCCACTGTGTCCATTACTTCATGTGGAATTCCATGGTTGACCAACTGCAATAATGACAAACAAACATCAGTACATCAATGTGCAAGATTTCTTACAAGCTTAAATATTACTATTCCCCTATTTTATTTTATATGTCTCAGTTTGACTGAATATTGATTTTAAAAAATTAAGGAAAACTTTTGAGTCATGTGATCTAAAATTAAAGATGTGCTTAATATACCAAAATGCCCTTTAGATCTTGCCGTGATATTAAACATACCATGCAGGATGTTGGAATTACAGGTTCTAAATATAGAAAGTGACGTTCATTTTTAAACAAATTAAAATGGTAAAGTATGAGCATAAATTAAAACAAAGGGAGTAATATATGTTTATGCAAACTGTAATTACCTCAAAGAAGCCCCAGTTCTCACAGGCATCTTTAATCATTTCCATGGTGTTGGATCTCTCAGCTCCATTGAGCTTTTCCAAGTTGATAATTGGGAAGTTCTCCATCTTTCTTGGTAAAAGATGTGTTTCTAAATGCGTTAATAATAAATAGAATATGTGTGAATCAAAAGATTGAAGAGATGAATGAATTCTAGATTAATATTTGATGCAAAAGAATGAGGCTTATGAGGGTATTTATAGGAGAAGAAATCAAGAAAGTAGGAATTATAACAACAGTGAGGAGGCTAAAAATAATAGTGTGGCCCCACAATGCACAATCTTAATTCCAAGTCTCCATGAGAGGTTCAAGTCCAAGTCTACCTTGTGAGTCATAGTTCCGTGTTGAACAATCTTACCGACAAAGGGGATTTTGGTATTAAGGCAATTGGAGGAGCCATCTTGACCAGAATACAAGGCTCCTATTGGTGTGGTGGATCATGGCTGCACTAGTGGAAACTATTGTGCTTTTGTTTCATGTGTTATTTTTTATTTCTTTTGAGACAGTTTGACTGGGATGCTACTCCTATGTGTTTCGGAAGTTGAGTTTGACTGGGATGCTACTCCTATGTGTTTCGGAAGTTGCCTTGAATTTCACAATAATCTTGATACTGCACATTTAACTGCTTATATTTTCTTAAGAAACTTCCTGGAGAGAGCCAAGGATAGGGGTGTTAAATGAGTGGGGATGAATTGAATTTGGACGGGTCAAAATGAATTGTGTTAATAAATGAACGGGTCAATGATCAGTCTAAAAGTTATTTGGGCTAAGAAACAATTCATAACTCAACCCGTCTAATTCTCACTAAGTTTTTAATGTCTTTGTTTGTTTCTTCTGTGATTAGTTTAGTACTAAATAAAACTTTTTTTTTCCCTTTATATGTGAAATATGACACATCTCAAACAAAAAAATGTATATCTATTTTGACATGGTATTTAATGGATTTTTTTGGGCTACATATCAGCTCAGATTTTAGATGGACTGAATTGAACGGTTATAAACAAACGATTCAATGATCCGCCCGAACTGGAAGAAATGAAGTAATTGCACGGTTTACCCTTCAAATGGACTGGTCTTTAATTTTTGCCCTTCAAAACCGAATCTATGCCTAGCGGAGCATAAGTTCTTTAAGGGCGCATGTATAACTTGTGGATATTATGATGCATAACTTGTGTTCCTTTAGGCATATGTTCAATTTTGAAGGGCAAAAATCATTTGGAGGTCAAAAATTAAAGAGCAACACAAAACAGGACAAAAGTGCAAATGACCCGAAATAAGTTAAGCAGGTCATATTTTCATGAGCTAATTTTTTCGCCACTAGCTAAGGTCTTGGTAGCACTATTGGTTGAAGTAATTTTGTCTGGTTAAATCAGCCAAAAAAAAAAAAAAAAATTGTCTTGTTTGACAAATTAACTCTTAAGAGTAGCGGCAGAACTCTGTATGGAATAGGGGTTTCAATATATCCAATGCCTGTACTGCGTATATAATTTTTTATATATATTATACATAACTTGCTAAATCTCTTTTATAAAAAATAAAAAAAAAGATTAATATAGTTGGTTTTGAACTTGTAAGGGTTTCTAACTCTGCCACTATATAAAAGGCCAATTTAATTTATTGCTTCATTTATATGTTAGTTTGAGATCATGAATGATAACAACAACCCATACAGGCCTTCATGTTTTCTTGTTAAATTCCTAAAGGATGAAATTATATGAGTACTGGGATTAAAAATAACTTATGCAGATTTATTTTTTATTGATCTTAGAACTTGAAGATATTCTTGATACACTTTACTGAAAACTTCTTCTGTTCTTAATATAAACACTTTATTTAAATTCTACAAATCTCTTATTAATGTTTAACTTCAGACATTAGACTATGGTGGCTACGTAGATTTGAGTCAATTGATTTTATAGTTCTTTATAAATTTATAAGTGGCCGTAGGAGGTCATTTCCTTGGTGGATTTTGACAAGAAAATCGAGATTACGCCAAAATATTTGAAGAAGTTGAAGATGATATTAGAGTAATTTAGACATTGGAATCACGTTTCTAAAACTATATTCTTAAGTTACTTCTAATCCTGATGTTAACTATTATTGACTCTGATATTGTTGAACTTAGAACAGGTCATATTTGCTGTGTATTTTTGCTTTGTCATCCATTTGGTTCATCAGATAACTTTACTTAATTAATTGTGAAAATTCATTATCTAACTAATTTTCCACATAAAAATCAAGCTGATGCACATGCAAGCGTGGGCTAGATAATAATAATATAGCAATTAAGACGCCCAAATTGACATTTAATTATTTTTGTTGGGTGTAACTAATTAAGTTTATATTTATAATTCTGGTTATTTAATTGCAAATCGCTGAGTAGAAATAGTAACACCAAGAAAAATGTTCGTTTGAATTTTTTTTATAGGAGGAAAAAGAAGAAAAGGGTCGAGACCATGAGCGTTCCTCTATTGATGGATTTTGATTTTACTACTTGCAATATTTGATCAAATATATTCAACCTTCAATTAACTAAATTGTGCCACTTTTAATCTCTTTATTTATGAATGTTTACAAATGTATTTTTTCTATTTTATTTTAATAAACTCCCGATTTACTATTGCATGAGATTTTATATAAATAATTAACTCTTCTGGAGCCCTTGATAATTAGTTTCTATTACCAAATATTTCTTTAGATACTTCTTGTATCATGAAAGAAAATTTGGTTAGACACTATTAGTGTCATGAAAGAGAATAGTAATCAAATAAAAATTTAAAGACAATTTTAAACTATAAATTACGAAAAGCAAACGTTAAGCTCTAAGCTTCAGTATTTCAAATATCTCCTTCAAGGAGATTAGCCATTAACATCTGAATATTTTGTATTAAAGCGGCAACCATATAGTAATCATATCCTTCAGGAAGAGACACATTAATGTTTATTTCCTTCTAGGAAATCAATAACAACTAACCATAATGTATCAATATCGTTATGGTAGAAAACATTATACTCTACTTCCTCTTGTCTTAGAATTATACTTTAATAAAATTATTCGAGATGTTTCTACGTACGATAGGTACGTGTTGCAATGTCTTAATTTCATACCACAAAAATAACACATATAATTCTTGGATTTTATCTCTCCAGGAGGTGGGTATATCTTCATTCGCTTGGGGAAATGAAACCTGATTATTCAAATGTGCTTGAAATACGATGTTCACCAATAACTCGTTAGTTTGATCAAGCATAAGAAGACATTGCTATAGAATATTTCTTAGATATATAACCAGTTCTTTATGCTTCAGGAGCAAAATTTTAGAGTTTTACTACTTCAGGAGTAAAGTTCAAAGTTTTACACTTTGGGATTAAAGTTTAAAGTTTTACCACTTTGGGAGTAAAGTTTACAGTTTTACTACTGCAGAAGTAAAATTTAAAGTTTTACTACTTCGGGAGTAAAATTTAAAGGTTTACTACTTCAAGAGTAATGTTTAAAGATTTACTACTTCGAGAGTAAATGTCAAGGTCTTACTACTTCAAGAGTAAATTTCAAAGTCTTACTACTTCAAGAGTAAATTTCAAAGTTCTACTATTTCAGGAGTAGATTCAAAGTTATTTACTATTTGAGGAGTAAACTTCAGAGTTCTACTGCTTCAAGAGTAGATTTAAAGTTCTACTACTTCGGGAGTACAATTTACAGTTTGCCACTCTTGGAGCAAATTTCTGAGCTTACTACTTTAGAGCAAATCATCGAATATTTAGAATATTTCCTTTTAATTATTCTCTCTTCTGGAGATGAGTCGTGATATATCCCCAACGAAATGCACGCCTATTTTTATAAGCTTTACTGCATACTGTCACATTCACTTCAGGGAATGAATATATATTGTTAACATTTATTAAAAATTCTCATTCTTCAGGAATGAACCATAATTATTTGAACGTGTCACGTGATAGCTTAGAATCTCTTTTAAAATATTGCTACTTTAGGAGCAAGTTGAGGCGTACATATGTTGTCTAGTGTTTTTGTCTAATACATTTTGTAATTACGATAAGACTATAAAAATATTATCACTTCGGGTGATTTTACATTTCATTTCGACCTCTGCGAAGTTAAAGAACTATTCTAGCTGTTATACTATATAATAACGTCATAAGCTCTCTTTCCACACCTGTAAATCTAAGAGAACAAACAAGACCATGGTACAAATAGACATGATACAAGCCCATGACTATTTTGAGGAAATTTAGCAATGTCAAAGACGTTAGCAAATATAGGAAGAATATTGGCACATCTTTATGACAAATGATTAGATTGGTAATGAAGCTCCTTTCATTCTGTGATTGCCGCTGCCACAATCGTTGGCCACTTGTAATACAACTGAAGACTTCCTTTATGCAATTCATTGCTCAATAGTTGCCATAAGCAGCAAGATTTTCAATATCAATAAACATAAAAAGGATTAATTCCAATATTCATAATTTAACAGTATGAATGTTCGAAAGTATCAAATATCCTTAGGCTTAAAGCCATGATTCAAAATATGAATACAATTACTTTCAAAATATGAATACAATTACATACCCGGTAATCTCACTGTTCTACGACTATATAAGAAGCTTTGAACGATTTTGTTCGATCTCATAATATTTTGCTCAAAACGATAGAGCCTCGTGTTGATAACGTGTTATAAATAAAGGCTATAAAGTAAATACACCAAAGACAATAATATAGAAAGAAACTGATAAATTATTCAATCTTTAACTTAAAAGAGATTTCATTGGATATTCCATATTCTATAAATGACCGTTCTATTTATAAGAGAAAGTGGCTTGTGTAGAGAAATATAGCAGAAGAAAAGTAAATCGGAGAAACCTTCTGCTAGCCCAAGATCGTAACTAAGATCGGAAGATTCAACTAAAGAAGAGGAAGCTATGAAAAGGAGAATTTGATTATGGAAGAAAGACTTTCTTAAATTGGCTTAAATGACTTACAATTGGGGTTGGTTTGGCTTGATTACAAATGCCTAATGTCACTCCTATTTATACTTGTCTAGGGATGCTTCTAGATATTATTCTAGATACATCCATAAGAAAAAACTAATCATCTTTATCCCCTACCACTACTCTAGAATATCTAGATTTTTCTTTAGGATAATTATCCAAGATCCTACACTAGACTATTCTAGATAATTCTATCATCAACTATAAATATCTAAGTGTCTAGAATTTCTAGACAATTCCTAAATACAATATATATCAAAGATATTATATTATAACTTTCTAGAAACTCTTTTAAATATCTATGATATTTTTGTTCTTCCAAAAAATTTACTTTAATTTTTCACACTCCCCCTTAAAGTAATTTTTTGGAAGCTATCCCGAACTTGTCGTGGAAGAACTCAGACGAATCTTTTGGACGTGCCTTGGTGAAGATCTCAGCAATGTTTTCCCGACACTTCTTCCTTCTTCAAATGATGATGGTTTTCCGCTGATAATTGGGCCTCCAAAGAAACATGAATATGCCTTGATAAAATTTTCATCTCTGTAGCGAGCAGTCTTGCCACTATTTCTTATTGGCCTTTGCGAACCACGTGAATCATCTTCATGCTGAATTTTACATTCTTGAGTTTCCAGACTCCCCCTTTCTCTTAGCTCCTTAACAATTGTGTTATATGGAGAAACACCTGAGTCGGTGACGATCTGACCATTAATTTCCTGCGAAGACTTAGCACTACCATAGGATCCACCACTAGAATCCTTTTTCAGCTCCTCAATGAACTGTTTGTCAGCTTCAGAGCATCCGAGAACCATGTTATCTGTCTCTCCATATGAAATCGAGCCTTCAACGTCAACCTCTTCATTTATTTGACCGCCGGCTTCTCCATCTGCTTTCAGTATTTGATCTGAGCTAGTGATTGAGTCTGATATGGCAGATGATTGGCCGCAGACCTCAACTTCCACTACGACTCCCTCAATGCTGTCTCTAGAATGGTCACCATTTTCATATATAGTTTTAGAACCTTCATGCTCAGGTTCTACTTCAACATCCTCCACGTCCAGACTTTTATTACTAATTTTAAGATCTGCTTCGTTGATTTCCTCGATAGCAGCTACCACGTCACTAGTCTGAACGTCATTGGAATCTTCTTGCTTTTTGATGACACCAGTGTCTTCCTTCTCCACGTAATGGACCGTATTATATCCTGAATCCACGATCCAGCCTCTTTCGAAATTGAGAGAAGCTAAGGCATCTACTACTCGAGTCTCAGCTACAAAGCACCTTCCCCAATCTTCTTCTTCAGGAGCTCTCTCGCGCCTTGAGCCATGTAGCTTTCCTTGGCTCGGCAAAATCTTTTTATGTGTCCTACTTCACCACATCGATAACATTTAATAGTCTTCTTGCCATTATTAGAAGACTCTTCCTTCTGTCTTGGCGAGCTTGACCCCTCATGGAATTGAGAATGTGTCATCTCTCTTGAGCTACTTTGCTTTGGTCTTCCTTTAAAATTCCTCTTGTAAGCTACAAGAGCATTTCCTTCCCTTCTTTGATAGACACACTAGCCATCTGTTTGGCTAGTAGCTCTGTGATGACAACAAATTCTCAAACTCCTCCAAGGATGGTTGTTGAGCCCATCCTGAATTGATGTAACAAAAGGAATATATTCGGCTTCGCACCACGAATGATAATTCTTCTCATTCGTGCTTCAGAGATAGCCTCATCCGTATTTAATAAAGAAATCTCTGAACATAAGTTCTTAATCCTCAAAAAGTACTCGGCAATAGAAAGATTACCTTGAGTGGTGTTCGCCAATTCATTCTCCAGTATTTGCAGCCGGGCTTCATCCTTCTTGTTGAACAGCCGATCGAGGGTCCTCCATATCTCATGAGCTGATTTGCACCTAATAATATGATCAAATAAGTTGTGAGAAATGGACCTCTTTAGGATGAACTCCGCTTTCGCATTAATCTGCTTCCACTTCTTGTATGCATCGCTATTTTTCGGTCCGTCAATAGGAGGACTTGTGTAACTACCATTAACAACATCCCACAAATCCTCTCCCACAAGGTATGACTCCATACATGTCTTCCATACCTTGTAATTAGACTGATTCAACAACTCCATCCCCGGTCCATTAACACGGCCGCTCAAATCCATTTAGAGAAACTAGTTGAATCTACCACAAACCCGATCTTGAAATAAAATCCAAAAGCCAACTTGTGGCTATGGCTCTGATACCATGTAGAGAAATATAGCAGAAGAAAAGTAAATCGGAGAAACCTTCTGCTAGCCCAAGATCGTAACTAAGATCGGAAGATTCAACTAAAGAAGAGGAAGCTATGAAAAGGAGAATTTGATTATGGAAGAAAGACTTTCTTAAATTGGCTTAAATGACTTACAATTGGGGTTGGTTTGGCTTGATTACAAATGCCTAATGTCACTCCTATTTATACTTGTCTAGGGATGCTTCTAGATATTATTCTAGATACATCCATAAGAAAAAACTAATCATCTTTATCCCCTACCACTACTCTAGAATATCTAGATTTTTCTTTAGGATAATTATCCAAGATCCTACACTAGATTATTCTAGATAATTCTATCCTCAACTATAAATATCTAAGTGTCTAGAATTTCTAGACAATTCCTAAATACAATATATATCAAAGATATTATATTATAACTTTCTAGAAACTCTTTTAAATATCTATGATATTTTTGTTCTTCCAAAAAATTTACTTTAATTTTTCACAGCTTGGTGGCCAAGTTACCAAGGAAATGGCTAGGTGGCCAAGCTATCTTGGTGACCAAGCAACGATCTTGCTTTCCAAGTATCTTGGTCACCAAGCAACTATCTTGCTTTCCAAGTTATCTATGGACATACATAAATATTTACAACAATTAGTTTGTTTTCTCTTGGTTCTTTTTCTTTTTGTTTTGCTTTTGGTTTGGTAAAAGAAACCTATTACCTCCTATTTTGATGTTTCCTTTTTCCTTTTTGTTATTACAAATATTTTCTTTAGATGACAAAGTTTAAGTAAGATAAATCGATGGAACCAAAAAATGTGAAATTTGAACCTCAAAATTTTTCGAACTTCAAATTATTTTCTGCTTACAACTTTTCCAACGTTGAATTTTATTCATAGAAAAGTTTCACAGTTTGAAGTTTCAGTTATAAGCCAATTAGAAAAATTAAAATTCCAAGCAATCTCATTACTTTAACTCATACAAAAACAAAGGCCAAGTCGACGACTACAATTCATGATCCTTCTGGTAAAAGAAAATTGCAAAACATCCAAGTAATTTTTTGGATGTCAAATATATTTCACACACATTTTGCACTTCCCACGCTTGTCCTAGCTGACCATTTAGCATTTGAATTACCACCTTAGCACATGATAATGTTTGTGAACTTTCTCCCAACCCTTTTGAATACTCCCTTCCTCTCTTTTTAACTATCGTTTTAGCCAGCGGCAGCTCAACGTAATTAGAGTCCTAAAGCGAAATTCTTATTAGAGGCCTAAAATTCAAATAAATTTCATATATATATTTTATTCGAAATCTATTTCTCTAACTGTTTATAGATGCAAAATTATTACTTAATAATTTTTTTGTAATCTATTTTTTCGAGTAATTTTCTTCTTTAATTGTTAGTTTAGGTAAAAGTTTATCAATTTCAATGTTGAAAAACATCCTTCTATTGAGGTAATCATTACCAAACTGTTAACATAATTTTATAAGCAATAAGTTGATAAAATTTAGATAAAAATACGTAATAGAGTTAGAACGATAGAATTTGATTCAATAAGTTGTTAACTTGGTATGCCCACTTTTATTTTCTTCAATGCTTGAAAGCCTTGGAAAAAAAAAAAAAAAAAAAAAAAGGAATTTGCAATAGACTTTCTTCAACACTTTTCGACTTTTGACTGTTATTTTTTACAGAGTATTATCTAACTTATTAGTGATTTGAAGAAAGAGAGTATAAAAAGGAGTTAAAGAGAATAGAACAATGTGAATATTAGCAGATAGACCGTAAGAAGACAAAACAGGGTTTTCTTCATTTCTTCTATTTGAAAAAAGAATAAAATAATATAAATTTAGAAAAAAAAACATTACACTTTTTATCATAAATAATCAATTTTCTTTAAGGAAAAATTAACAAATAAGTTATCCTTGGTAAAATTTGGGGCCCCCAACATACAACCGGCACTGGTTTTAGCTCATTTCACGCTCAAAACCAATAAATACAAGGTATAGCATATTAAGTTATCCCTATTTATTATATGTTTTTTGAAAATTTAATAATTATCCATTTAATTAATATATATGTCTACTAACAATGGTAAGGTGATGCGGTTGGAGTAAATAGTAGTAAGTTGTTAGTACTACATGTCATTACATATTTACCTTTGGCCTTATAAGGATTTTAATGTAGTTGAAGTCCACAATAATTTCAATATTTTATCAAACATAATCAGGGTCATTGCACTATTTTTGCCCTCCTAGTAGGGAAACAAAAATGCAGGAAGGTACTTAAAGTAAAAGGAGTTTTATAACGATGACCGAGCGAAAAGAGGTACATTAGGAGCCAAGCCAAAGAGCTGAGTCACTTCCAACCGATGATTTCATAGTCATATTCCTCTGCGAAACATTATATATTATTTACATCCCTTTTACTTTTAGAATTTGCTCGACCAACCTTAAAATATCATTTTTTAAAGATCTAGCACGAAGTATTAAAAAGTCAAAAGGTATAGTTAATTTATTGCAGTAGAAGAAACTAACTGCTACCACTTAAGGAGGAGTTGGTATCAGAGCTTCTAGGTTAATTGGTCTAATGAGTACAAGAGCAATGTCTAGTAGAGTCTTGCGGATTGGTACGTAGACGTCCGTACCCATCCTCGAGAGGCTATAGGACATTTAGGAAACACTCCACTTCTTTCTCTCTTTTCGTGCTAGTTCAATCCGATTGGTATCTCGGTTTATTCTTTTTCGTGCGAGATTGTTGATTGGTATCTTAACCTCGTTTCTATGTTCTCTCACGCTATGGTGAGGACGCGATCGACCGCTACTGGAGGCCAGGAGCCTGCACCTGCACCTGCACCCGCACCCGCATCCATACCCGTTGCCCGAGCAGCTGTCCGTGGGCGAGGCAGGGGACGTGGCAGAGGACGTGGCAGGGGCAGAGGCCGTGCAGCTATTCCAGATAGGAACCAAGCACCAGCACCTGCTCAGGACCCTGACAGAGAGTTGACTCCGGAGCTTGACGACATTCCGGAGGAGGAGATTAGGGCTGCTGAGGCACGGCCGGGGTTCTTGCTACTCTAATTTTCAGAGGAAGTGTGTTTCGAGTGTTGGGGTACTTTGACAGTTTGGCTCAGGCGGGCATAATTCTAGTTGCTCCAGATGGCTCGCAGACTAGAGTGGGAGGTCATACTCCCGATGCTACGGTTGCTCCAGGATTTCGGACATCGAGGGTCTTGCGGCGGCGGTGGCTCCCACGTATTGATGCTACTCCGGCGCGATTTTGCTCTAAGGCCTATGGATGGGCAGGTGTTGACCGGTGAGAGCGAAAATTGTTCGAGGATTTCAAAATGTCTCCTTCTTGGTTCTATCGTACTCCCAAGGGAAGGATGTGTATGAGTCTATTGTTAGTACATGCCATGAGATGCTTTATAAGTTGGGTGTAGTGGAGTCTCGCAGGGTCGATTATGTTTCTTTCCGGTTGGTTGGGATGCCAGCGGTGGTGGAGATCGTACATAGAGTGTCGACCGATTGGGTCGCCACGCTCACTTAAGACCCGGTTCCCGGACCGGTGTTCCTCGGGAAAGTATGTCCCTCGTACTGCGAGAGACAACGGGGAAGGATGAGTTTCGACATTGGAGTAACGGGGTAGGTCGGTTATGGAGTATGAGACCGAATTTCTCGCTTTGTCCGTTATGCGGCGGCATTACTTCCCGCGAGAGGCCGAGAGAGTGAGGGGATTTGTGAAGGGGTTGGACCTTAAGCTTCGGTGGCGACCACTCCGGTTGGAAGCACGGGGCCTCATTTCGGTCGGTAGTAGAGCATGCACGGAAGGTTGAGTCGGAGATAGAGTCGGAGCACATAATGGGGGTGGCGATAAGCCCATAGATTTGGCGGTTTCGAGAGGTCCTATTAGAGGTGGGGGACACCGTGACGGTCCGTCATCACATCTCCACACCGCCAAACCGGTCACCTCTCACGGCATTGCAGGTGGTTCTTCGGGTTATAAGCGGGCACGGTTCGAGTAGACTTCCGAGGTTCTTACGCTCGACCTTCGAGATCGCGGAGGGTGATACTCGGTTCTTCTATGACGGTTCGGCTGACCTATGGCCGAACGACATGTTTTGAGTGTGGTGAGACAGGGCATTATGCGAGAGAGTTTCCTAGATCCAGGCAGGGTTCCAGTGTTCAGACATCTAGGCCTCCAAAGCGTGCCGACTAAAGGAGAGGACATTAGCAGTAGGGGGTTCGCGATCGGGCGGGGGTGGCGATCGGCCTGGCGAGAGGTGGTCATCGGTCACGCAGGGCAGTGCTCAGTCAGTGAGAGGAGGATCTCAGGCAGGTTGTGATGGTCGTGGAGGCATACAGTCCGAGGGTGGACGTGCCCATTTCTATGCTTTTTCGGGTAGACCAGAGGCCGAGGCCTCTGATACGGTTATCACAGGTATTATTTCGGTTTGTCACCGATCAGCTTTTATCTTATTTGATCCGGGTTCTACTTTCTCTTATGTGTCCACTTATTTCTCTACGGGTCTGGATATGCTTTGTGATATGCTTGATGTACCTATTCGTGTCTCTACTCCTGTTGGAGATTCTGTGATAGTAGATCAGGTCTATAGGTATTGTGTGGTCATATTTATGGGGTATGATACTTGGGTAGACTTGGTTATTTTGGATATAGTGGACTTTGATATTATTTTGGCACGGAACGTTATCTCCTTATCATGCTATTTTAGATCCGTCATGCCAAGACCGACACGTTGGCCATGCCGTGTATTCCGCGGTTAGAGTGGAAGGGTACTCTAGTCCGGAAGACCTAAGAAGATCATATCATTTCTTCGGGCAAAGGTTGGTGGATAAGGGATGTTTAGCATATTTGGCTCATATTCGGGATACTAGTGTGGATACTCCTTCCACAGAGTCACCGCCGCTGTTTGTGAGTTCTCAGAGGTTTTCCCTACAAATTTGCTTGGTATACTGCCTGATCGAGATATTAACTTTTACATTGACTTGGAGCCAGGCACCCGACCTATTTCTATTCCACCCTATCGGATGGCTCCAGCAGAGTTGAGAGAGTTGAAGGAGCAGTTGCAAGACTTGTTGAGCAAAGGATTTATTAGACCCAGTATTTCTCCTTGGGGTGCTCCCGTTTTGTTCATGAAGAAGAAATATGGTACCATGAGGATGTGTATCGATTATCGGCAATTAAACAAGGTTACAATCAGAAATAAGTATCCAATACCCCACATTGATGACTTATTTGACCAGCTTCAGGGTGCGTCGATCTTTTCTAAGATTGATTTAAGGTCAGGCTATCATCAGTTGAAGATTCGAGCGGAGGATGTTCCGAAGACCGCTTTCAGGACCCGTTATGGTCATTATGAGTTCTTGGTGATGTCTTTCGGGCTTACTAATGCCCCTGCTTGACCTTCATGGAGTTGATGAATGGGATCTTCAAGCCTTACTTGGATTCATTTGTGATCGTGTTTATTGATGACATCTGGTGTACTCTCGAGTAAGGGAAGATCATGAAAGAGATCGAGGATCGTGCTCGGCTTATCAAGGAGAAGAAATTGTATGCCAAGTTTTTAAAGTGTGAGTTCGTTCGGTTCGTAGTATTTTTGGGACATGTTGTGTCCAAGGATGGGATTATAGTTGATCCAAGAAGATTCAAGCGTTAGAGATTGGGCCGGCCTACTTTGGTGACCGAGATTCTCGAGCTTAGGCCTTGCAGTTATTATCGCCGATTTGTGAAGGGATTTTCATCTAGCTTCCCATTTGGCTAGGTTGACTCGAAGAATGTGCCTTTCCGGTGGTCCGATGAATGAGGAGAGCTTTCCAAAGCTCAAGGCTTTATTAACTTCAAATTTCCATTTTGGCTTTTTACCCAGAGGAAAGGACTTTCGTTTTATCGTTTTCTCGGATTGGCTTGGGTTTGTATCTTTGATGCAAGAGGGTAGGGTGATCGCGTATGCTTGGAGACAGCTTGAAGGTTCACGAGAAAAATTACCACACTCATGACTTAGAGTTGGCCGCAAAGAGAGTTAGGCCGTAGTCTTCGCTTTGAAGATTTGGAGACATTACTTTGTATGGAGTCCATCGTGAGGTGTTCATGGATCACCGTAGTCTTCAGAATGTGTTAAATCAGTGGGACCTAAATTCGAGGCAGCGTAGATGGATGGAGTTGCTTAAGGACTATGATATCATCATTCTTTATCATCCGGGAAAGGCAAATGTAGTAGCTGATGCGTTGAGCGGAAAGGCAGTGAGTATGGGTAGCTTGGCGCGTTTGATTGTGCGAGAGCGTCCTTTAGCTACGGAGGTGCAAGAGCCTAATAGTATATTGAGACTCGATATTTCGTAACCTGGTAAGGTTCTAGCTTGTGTGGAGGCGAGGTCATCTCTTTTGGAGCAGATTAGGGCTCGGCCCAGCTTTGAGGATATGAAATTGTGCAAGATTCGGATAAGGTGCTAAGTGGCGAAGCCAAGGAGACTATTATTGATGATGAGGGTGTTTTGAGGATTGCGGGCGCATTTGCGTTCCTGTAGTTGTGATTTGATTCCGTTGATCTTGAAAAGAGGGCTCATAGTTCTAGATATTCCATTCATCCGGGTACGTGCATGTATCGTGACTTGAGACAACACTACATCGGTGGGGTAGGATGAAGAGGGACATTTAATGAGTTTGTTGCCCAAAGGTTCGAATCGCCGCGCAGGTTAAGTATGAGCACCAAAGACCGTGTGGTGTGTGTCACGACCCAAATCATGGATCATGCGGGCACCCACACTAACCTTCCCGGTGGGCGAACCCTTCGTATAACTACCTTAATTTGATACAACATGCGGAATAAATGCTATTATTATAAGAAATTCTAAAATCCGGTCTAGACTCATACAAAGAGCTTCTAAGAAGTTTACAATTTGAATAGATAACAGACTCAACCGGATACGACTTCGTTTAAGGATAGAGAACAACGAAATCTAAGGAGAGACTCCGGGTTGCAATAGCTCACCCAAACGTCTTTTGACGAATGCCTCGAAACGGTCGTGAGACTCCGAACATCACCTCGAAAATAACTCTACACTCCCGGAAGGAGGGTAAGAAGAGTAGTATGAGCACAACACTAGGCTCGTAGGTATCATAGGGCCGACAATGGTTAGTTCACGCATATAAACAAGAAGCAACTAACAAGTAGCGGATAAGTAATCAAACACGGTCACATCTAGCACATGAGAAAGTCTTGCATTAACGATAGTCATAGGATCTCAATATCTCGGATTATAAGCCTAGGGAGAATTCTATAAACCTCGATTCCATCCACCTTTAAAATAAATACTCACAAACAACATAACCCGCAATTCACAAATCAAGAATCAATCAGAGAATGTGCCATGCAATGACATGAATGATCATTCAAATGGAGTGCTATGCAATGCAATGTCGTGCTATGCAAATGTTAGCAACGCAAAGAGTCACCTCTCACACTCCACTCCCGTACACACATGCTATGGCAATGCCTCATAGTCATGACCCATGGGGGACCCGCGAAGTCCATGTACCACTCGCTCCGAATATAACTCTGATCAGCACACTCTCACGATCCCGCAAAGACCAGTGCATCGGACACTCTATCGTTCCCGCAAGAAACCTCAACAAACACTCACAATCTCCTACAGTAAAACCGGAGTCTCTCCTCGTCACCACCCCAGTAAAAACTCGGAGTCTCTCACTCTCAATCTCCCCGCAAAAAACCCTAGTCTTCAATCACTCTCACCATTATAACAACATAAGAGTAATATGAAAGCTCGTCATGCATGATATCGCCCTAATTATATCACCAATATGCAATAAACAAGTACAAGTCATATTATTGCCCACGACTCAATCATCAATATTACCCTTCCTTTCATAAGGTGAGGGAGCTAGTATGTGATAAAGATACAACTAGGTGATAATTACATCACATAGCACATAGAATATGGGATGCATGCCTCGCATGGAATCAACCCCAATAATCACCGCAATCATAGGTTCCATAGATTCATACTAAAGAATTGCAATTCAATATTCAATTCTCAGCAAGAATAACCTTCCTCTTCCATATGACTAGGGGATAACAAGAGAGAGAAATTATATCAAATCACATGAAATCACAATACAATGACACCACATAACAATATCGTAATAATCGCGACGAGCCCACATAACAAGATCCAACAATGGCGACAAGCCCACATAACCCGGCAATACCAACCTAGATGGAATTTACCTCCACACCATGCCCGAAGGCCTATCATGTGCTTTCCCGTCAATCACTACTATTTACATACGCTTTCGCTAACCGAGTCTAGACATAAAGTAAACCGTAACCTACCTCAATGCCGAAACCGGTGTCACGAACTTTCAC